>NW_027361899.1:19142500-19362500 GCF_039654945.1 Dendrobates tinctorius | reverse complement strand
TTGCAGGCCTGCATGACAGTCAACTGGAGGTCAGGGGTAAGGTGTTCCGCCGTGTCCCGAGCTATTTGTGTATAAAAATGATGCGCTGGTCTGGTGAGGTCGACTTCCAGGCGCTCAAGGCGACCCTCGATAGACTTGTAGCGTTGGTCCAAAAGGAGGAAACCACTCTCAAGTCTATCGGAGAGTGCCTTGAGGCTACTCTGAAAGACCGAGCTCAGTTCAACGAACTCGGGCATGAGAGGCCTGTCCGAGGTCCTCTGCCGCTGCTGTTGGGAAGTGCCCGCAAAACCAGTGGCAGAGACCTGGGACAGGGGACCACCCGAGCGACCAGCTTCCTGGTCTCCAGATGACTGTGGTGCAGACCTGCAAGGTGCTTCCTCGCTGATGGATGGCTGGGAGGGGTCCGGGGCAGCTTGATGAAGGACCGCTTCGGGCCCAGGTTGCAGGGTGCTGCTCCAGGTGCTGTGAAAAGAAAAGAAAGAAATTACTACCATAAATTAACAATCGCCAACTCCTGTGGAATAGAAAAGCACAGAATAAAACACAATACAACTAGAAAATACTTACGTTCGGGAGGCAAGGACCGGTCTTAAAAATGCCAAGGCACGATGGTATCTGTACTTCGTGCCGGTCCTTGCCGCAGCACCACTGCGAACCTGCTTCTCCTGACGGATATCGCTGTTGAAGCGGTCCTGCATCGAGCGCCAACGGGTTCTGACTTTGTTCACTGTGGGGAAAAAAAAAAAAAGGAAGACTATGCACTGGAGGCTGTGATCATCCAACTGTGTGTGATGATAGAAACTCCATGGAGTTAATAGCATCACACACAGTTGGGTGATCCCGGCCAAGATCACTGCTGCATCACACTGCGTTTAAATACTTACGAAAATCCTTGCGGACCCGGGGAGAGGCGTTGTCCCAGCCATCCATCAGCGATTCGGCCACCTCGTTCCAGAGCCGCCGGATCACCACGTTGTCCGAGTGCAGTTGGTGACGGGTGTCCCACAACGGGACTCGCTCCTGGACTAGACGGATGAGCTCGTCGTTGTCCAGGGCGAGGTCCTCCTCCCGCTGTGGAGCCTAGAAAAGAAAGACAAACATTAATCTTTGAAAGATTTTAAAATGAAAAATCTAGAAAACTAGCTGAAGAGCCCGGCGCTGCCTGGGCATAGTAGAACTGTGGTTAGTTATAGAAAATTAAAATTATCCTCCATCCCATAGTCCCGTGCCCATATACCCATCACACATCCTCCAATCCATAGTCCTGGGCCCATATACCCATCATACATATCCTCCATCCATAGTCCAGTGCACATATACCCATCATACATATCCGCCATCCCACAGTCCCGTGCCCATATACCCATCATACATATCCGCCATCCCATAGTCCCGTGCCCATATACCATCATACATATCCGCCATCCCATAGTCCCGTGCCCATATACCATCATACATATCCGCCATCCCATAGTCCCGTGCCCATATACCCAAACATACAAACAAACATACACACACACACACATACATACACACATACACACTTTGAGCTTTAGATATTGATACACAAGCCATGAAAAAAATTTTTGTTTTAAATGAAAATAAATGCAAAAAAGCAAAAAAAACACCGAAAAAACAACCATGAAAATTAAAAAAAAAAAAAGTAAAAAATGATCACCAAAAAAAAAAGAAAATAAACCAGCCTAGAAATGAAGTTTAAAAAAAATCTGTAACCAAAAAAGCAGCAAAAAAAAACAAGGAAAATTACCAAAAAATACTAATAAAAATTTACCAAAAACATAAAAAAATAAACACCTGAAAGAATTTTCAATACAGTTACAAAAAAAAAGAAAATAAACCAGCATAGAAATTAAGTAAAAAAAAAAAACAGTCCGTCTGTACTTACATCCCGTCTTCCCGCCCGCACTTGGCCTTGCTGCTCCTGCCGTTCCTCCGTTGGTGGTGGCGTGGTGGAGGATGAGGTCTGAAAATTAAACAAAAAAAATTAACCACATGTGAATATTTTTACCAATCCATACGGAAGCATGGTACTCACTTCTTCTGCCTCTTACCCTGTCCCGGGGACATATTCATCACCAGATGAAGACATGCTGCAATAAAAAAAAAAGAGACATAAGTACATAGAAATGTATTGAAATTTCAGCCAGACATTAGGTTTTTCATACTTACATTGGTGCAGCTTGTGCTTAGCTGTGTGTCCACTCGTTGAGCAATCTGTTGTGGAATCCCAGTGCCCACACCATTTTATCACCTTGTTTTAATTTTTTTTTTTTTACTGTCTAGACCACATTCCAGGCGTGTTTATCTTAGAAACGCATGCGCATAAAAAACGCAAGCCTGCGCAAGACCATGCGCACGCATGCGCTCCCATAGGCTCCAATGTGGTGTTTTTGCGCATTCCGTGCGCAAGCGTGCGCATGCGTTTTTTTGATGAGACAGGGCGGAACAAAAAATGCAACATGTTGCGTCTGACGCGCCTGGCGCGAAAGACAAAAAAACGCATGCGCACGAAAACGCAAGTATGCGCAAGACCATGCGCACGTCATGTTAAATATAGGTGCGCAGTGCGCATGCACCCTGGTGCGCACGGTGCGCTGCGCACAAAAGCGCAAATGTGAAACCAGCCTTATATACTGTTTTTGCACAGCACATATGAGACATACGTAACGTTCTTGCGGTTACAGCTACAGTCTTAGTTCCTAAAAAAAAACAAAACAAAAAAACTGTGTACGCAGTGTGAGAAGACAAGTTTCCATCTAGATACTTGCTCAATGCCCCTTACATTCTTGCTAAAGTTTTGGTTAACCCTTTATGATATATTTTAACCCCTTAATGACCGCCAATACGTCTTTTTTACTGACCTGAGATATAAGAGAATAGCATCCCCATACAGGTGACAATCCAGCAGCTGTCGGCTGTCCACTATAGCTGACAGCTTACTGCATCAGCCATGATCAGTGTTGGCACCATCCATATCTGTTTAACCCCTTAGATGCTGCTGTCAATAGTGACTACATCCTATAAATGGTAATTCACGACCAAATAGCGGCCTTAGAGTCTGCCGGCTATAGCAACCTGCTCAGAAGTCAGTGTCATTTAGGTGGTAAAAATACATATTTTCATTCCTGTCATGTCACTTTGCATTAATTCCTGAAAATCACCTGAAGGGTTAATAAATTACCTGACAACAGTTTTCAGTATGTCAGGGGGTGCTGTTTTTAAAATGGTATCACTTTTGGGGGGTTTCCGATATATAGGTCTCCCAAAGTCATTTCAAACCTTAGTAGGTCCTTCAAAAAAAATAAATTTTGTAAATTTCCTTGAAAAAAATGAAAAATTACTGCTCCATTTTTAAACCTCCTAAGAGGCTAACAAAAATAAAATAACATTTTACAAATGGTGCCGCTGTAAAGCCGACACGTGAGAAATGTTATTTATTAATGTTTTTGTGTTGTATGTGTCTGGATTAGGCCTCTTTCACACATCAGGTTTTCGCCGTCAGGCGCGATCCGGCACTTTTGACAAAAAACGGATCCGGCGAAATGCAATGCCGGATCCGGTTTCCCCCCCATTGACTTGCATTTGCGCCGGATCGCGCCGAATGGCCATGCGTTTCATCCGGTTTCAGCCGGATCCGGCAATGTGTCGCGATCCGGCGTCTGGAAAAAACGGCTACTGTAACGTTTTTTGTCTCCACACAATGAAAGCCTATGAGCGCCGCAATGCACCGGATCCGGTTTATTTGGTCTGAGCATGCTCAGTAGCTCTGCCCACAAGACACATATATAAAAGCATGACAGTGGGACCCTCAGCCACACCCAACATGCCACCCAAGACAGGAACCAGGCGCAGGAGAAGGCAGGAGACCACTGCAGCAGCACCATCAGCACCACCACCACCCCAAATGGAGCAGCATGCTGAGCAACAGGAGGGGAGTCCAGCAGCAGATGAGAGACGGTAATTATCAAATCCCCCATTCCTCCAAACTAGGGCCATGGAATATCAAGATATTCATTGGCCCTTTGTTTCTCTTTATTCAACAGCCGCCAAAGAGATGCTGCAGCAGCAACAGTGGCAGCACTGGCAGCACTGGCAGCAGCAGTAACACCACCCACAGGCATGGAGTCTGGTCAGCAGGAAGACAGCACATCTTCTTCTGGGAGCCCTCCCTCGCATCGTCAGCGTTTGACGGTAAGTTTTTATTTCCAAAATCCATCATCTCTGTAATATATGTCTATTCATTGCCTTTTATTTCAAAACAGGAATCACAAGCTGAAGAGGAGCTCCCAGAAGAAGAAGGAAGGGGTGGACAGACACCTGGAGTGGGCTCACAATTGGTAAGTTTTTTGCATCAAACGCAGAAACACAACATCACACTACACACAACACATAGAAAACAATGTTCTGCAGACCACACACAGCAAACAAATGCCTACATCCAAAGACATAACATTTTTTCTTTTCTTCTCTAGTCTTCCCAATCTGGTGCTCGGCCAAGAGGTCCTCGCAGTGCCTCCCAGGGTCGTCGGCGACAGCGATGCGGCGGTCACCAGCGTGTAAGTATAAATATTTTTGCTTTGTTTTTTTGCACTTTTTATTTCATTTCTTTTGTGGAGGCTAATTATGTTATTTTTGTCTTTTTCTTTAACAGCCTTCACAGCGTGCTCCCGACTCTGACGGTGAGGATGGAGGGATTGATGTGGACCACCTCATCGATCTCGTCAGAGAAAGGGAGCCGCTATGGAATATGGCTGACCGGCGAACCTGATCGTTACCCGACGACTCTGGGAGGAAATCTGTTCGCTCCTTGTGGACCGCTGGGAGGACCTCGATGCTCGGGCCCAGATTAAAGAGCATAAGTATATACAGTACCGGTTGCTTGATGTAAACCAGTGTTTCCCGAACTCCAGTCCTCGTGGTCCCCATGGATCATGTGTTCAGGATTTCCATTTACTATGGAAATCCTGAAAACATGACCCCTGGGGACCATGAGGACTGGAGTTTGGGAAACACTGATGTTGTATACTAACCACTCCTTTCTCGTTACAGGGGACATAATTGTGAAGCGGTGGCGGTCTGTGAGGGATCGTTTCAAGAAGGAGTTCAATAAAGAGATGCGGGCCCCGAGTGGATCTGGAGGACGCAGGAGCAAGTACAAGTACGCAGAAGCCCTGTCGTTCCTCCGGGAAACAATGGTCACCAGAAGGTAAATATTACACACCACATGTGAAAAAAAATGTTTAGATGTAACAATTTTTTTTCAGCCAGGGCCATACCATGTCAGTATTTTAATTGTTTTTTTTTCTCTTTATTCCACAGCACGGTGAGCAGCACTCGGGAGCCTGCACGGTTGGACCCTTCTGAGGCAATCCCTGAGGAGACTGGCACCGAGGGACACTTCGGCCGCCCCGGTACATCTGCACCTTCACAGCCTTCCCACACATTCGACCCCTCTGTCCCATCCACCAGCACAGGAGCATCGTGGCCGCCTACATTACATTAAGCTGCTGGTGAGGAGATCGCTTTCCCTTTACCCCACCCTTCTGCCCCTGCCACCTCTAGTACACCTGCGGGTACTGGGCGGCAGCGGCAGAGGGGTCAGGAAAAGACTTATGCGCCAGAGTTCTTGCATCTGAATGCATCTTTCCAGAACTGTCTAAAAGTCTTGTCAGAGCAAATCTCCGCAGGCTTTCAGCAGATCAACTCCAGCATTCTGGAGGTGAAGACACTTCTGCAAACCATGCATTCAGAAGCAAGATCTTCGCCAAACCACACTTTTTTCAGGTCTGTTGTGGAGCGCATGGAAACGCTCTCTCCTACCCAGCAGATGCATGTAATGCATTCATGCCACGGTGCTCTCCAGCACATTACCTCCCAACCTCCTCATCCCACCCCAGTAGTTCCTCCACCTGCACCCCCTCCAGCCACTTTCCATCCTCCCCCTCCTATTACATACCATCCACCTCCCCAGTACCAGCCACCTCCCCAGTACCAGCAACCTCCCCAGTACCAGACATCTCCCCACTTCCAGCAACCTGCCCCGTACCAAACTCCTTCCCTGTACCAAACTCCTTCCCCATACAACTTGCCATCAACATCATCTGCTCCTACAGTCCCTGCCCAACCCTCCACTCCACCGCCCACCACCTCTTCTGCCTCCCACATGTCCACCCATTCTGTAGCTTTTTCCACACCTTCACCTCTAACTGTTCCTTCCCCACCACGATCCCAGTCCTCTCTCCACACTCCCAGTGTCGAAGTGTCCCGCAGCCCCTCCAGCAGTATTTCCACCCCACACTACACAGATTTATAATGTGTTTTTTTAATAAAAATGCCTATTGGTTTTAAAACCTTTATTAAAAAAGTTTTTTGCACATTAAAAACATTTTACAAAAAAAAAATATTTTAAATAAAAGTTAAATTATCGTTTCACAATGGTTGTCTGTCATTTCTTTCTGCGGCGAACTATGTTTAAAAAAAAGGTTAAATACAGGGTATTTAAAAGGTAAAAAGGTATTCAAAACCAGGTATATAACTGTGGGTAAATTTTAGCTTTTTGCCACAGTTGTGTTCCTGGTTGTGTTTGAAGCAAAGTATTTCACCTAAAAAGTTGTGTTTATTGTTGGTGATTTCCTAACAATGTACACAACTTTTGTTACAAGGTGAAATACTTTGCATAAAACACAACCAGGTACACACCTGTGGCCTAAAGGTAAAAATAGTAAGACCATGACAAGATAGCCAACTTTGGTTGGCAAAGGTATATACTGTTGGTACAGAAGGTACACAAGTTTGGTTAAGGGCACAAATCTTTCACACTCTGTCATCCTGCCAGTGTACTCTGCCTTGAGGTGACATAAAGTATAGTGCAAAATTGTCCCTCATTACTGAAACCGACACAGAACTTCTAGTGGTAATGTCATGGTAATCTTGCAAGGTGGTTTCTTCAGAGGTGTCCTCAATGGAAATGGGTTCCTTGCAGATAACAAAATTGTGGAGTACCACGCACGCTTTGATCACCTCGTCCACAGTTTCTGTCTTGAGGTTGATCGCAGTCAATAGGACCCGCCATTTGGCTGTCAGAATACCAAAGGTACATTCAACCATTCTTCTTGCTCTTGTGAGGCGGTAATTAAAAATGCGTTTTGTTCTTGTCAATCCTCTGCTAGAGTACGGTTTCAAAAGGTGTTCTGACAGCTGGAAGGCTTCATCCCCTACACAGACAAATGGCATAGGTGGACCAGATGTTTGCGGCAGCGGTCTAGGTGGTGGGAACTGGAAGGTGTTTCCATACAGTTTACGCCCCATGGCAGACAGTTTGAAAACTTGAGAGTCATTGGAGCGGCCATAGGCCCCAATATCAACAGCAATAAATTTGTATTCCGCGTCAGCGATGGCCATGAGGACAATGGAGAAATATTTCTTGTACTTGAAATATTCCGATCCCGATCCGGCTGGCTTTACAATGCGGATATGTTTCCCGTCCACAGCGCCCAAGCAGTTGGGAAACTGACATATCTGTAGAAACTTTTCTGAAATTTCAATCCACCTCTCTGTTGTGGGCTCTGGTAAAAACTCTTCAGCTAAGGAGTCCCACAGTGCACGGCATGTGTACTTCACTATTCCAGATATGGTGGAAATCCCGAGTCTGTACTGGAAATGCAGTGACGAAAGGGATTCTCCAGTTGCAAGAAATCTGTGGGGAATTAAAAAACAATCAATTAGTTTAAAATCACAGCATTACATACCAAAACTGACCTATAACACTTGGAGATACAAACTACCACCAACAAGATTGCAGTGAAAGTGTGCTCTGATGCGATCACATCCAATAAATGTGGCTTACCTTAAAGTCACCATCAGACGCTCTGCGGGTGAAACAGAGAAGCGGCAATAGGTGTCCGCTTTTCTTATGAGGTGTGCAATGCGCTCCACCAAGTAATCAAAATTCTCCATTTTCATCCGAACATATCCAAAAAATTTATCCGGGTTTCGTCTAAGGTCCATGCAGAGTGTAGAATAGACCCCACGCGTCATTCTCTTGGCTGTGATGGGGTGGATCCACAAACGTCGTCTACGATGCCTGATGCGCTGCTGTCTCGCTCTCTCCTTCTCCAGAACAATCACCCTCAAACGATTCGCCTCCGCTGTAAAATCCGCCAAATTCTTCAAAATATTTCCAATCACAACATCCATCTTCGCCAGTAACTTGCTCTTCTCTCCAACCTGCACTTTCTCCTCTACAACCTGTCAAAGAAGGGCTGTAGGAACATATAGTATATATAGTTTTCCAGTAGCCAATCCCGTTCGGAAGGCCACAAGGGGCGATTTTAAAAACCGGATCCGGCGTAATCCGTCGAAAAACGGAACAAAAACCGGATTAACCGGATGAGACGGATCCGGTTTTGTCTGTCAAGAACAAGACGGATCCGGCAGAAAAACGGATCCGTCACATCCGGTTTTACGAAATATTTGCCGGATCCGGCGCTCCGGCACGACGCCGGATCGCGCCTGACGCCGAAAACCTGATGTGTGAAAGTAGCCTAAAAGAGATAATCACTCAAAGTTTGAAAATTGCTATTTTTTTATTTTTTTTTACATTTTTGGCAAATTTCTGATATTTTTTGTGAATAAACACAAAACATATCGACCTAAATTTACCATTATCATAAATTATAATGTACACCGGGAAAAAAAAAAAACAATCTCAAAATCACTGGGATTTGTTGAAGCATTCCAGAGTTATTACCACATAAAGTGACATTGGTCAGATTTCAAAAAAAAAAATTGACCCAGTCACTAAAGGATTAAAATCATTTATCAGACAGAATATCCCTTTAAAAATGCAACAACAGTGCAAAGAAAGGCCCCATTTAATCTTCTGTCTGCCCCAGAAACAGAAACCCCCCACAATTTATAGTGGGCGTCTGAAAGGCCTAAAAGGATGTTCCCATTGAACGTAACCCTTTGCAATGCAAACGGTGAAACATGCGGCAAATTAGGACCCTTTCTGCGAAAATAACTTGTATCTGCAGCTCCAGGTTTTCTGCAGGATCAAAGATCTGAAAGATCATAATCATATACCAGGCCTCATCAACAGTAACAAAGCACCTTTATTTGGTTGCCATGTAGGCCTCGTATAAGATTGTTGTTGCAGCCCATAGCAACCAATCAAAGTCCAGCTTTCTTTTCATATAGTGCTCTGGAAAAATGAAAGGTAAGCTCTGATTGGTTACCATCTGGGCCTCATTTATCAAAGCTAATAGTTTCACTGACCTTGTTGCCCACTCAAGGGGTGTTCAAGGGTTGCTGTGGCAGCTAGGGGTCTAATGATGTCTCCAGTTGCTGGCATCTTGGGCCTGGGAACAACCTGGGCTTCAGCAGGGCTGTTCAGTTTCAGTATACACTGCAATACTAAAGCATAGCAGTATAAGGTACAGGCAATCGAAGGATCATAGGTTTGAGTTCATTAGGGGTCCTAAAAAAATAATATGTAGACTACTAAATTTATAAAAATATATAACATTTTCCTTCCTCAATATCCAAAACGGAAAAAAAAAATGTCTATCCATGTACCCATAGATGTCTCCAGTATGAAAATATAAAACTGGTTATCCCAAGCGGTAAACTGCAAAAAAAAAAAAAAAATAAATTACATTTCAGAATTGCCATTTTTTGGTCAACCATGCCTCCTTAAAAAATGCAACAAAAATCAATCATACCGCTGTATTTCTCCTGAAATTGTATTGTGGCGCCCCTGAGGCTCAGTCGCCACAGAGGTACTGCACCTTCTCCTAAGGTGTGGTGCCCCACCAACTAGGTAAGTTGGGAACTCCTTTCCACACTCCAACACTCGCACCCACACACAGGATAGTTCAGTAATGGACCGGATTGCGGCTCCATGCTTAGAGGATATCAGAGCACCTTTCGTGGGTCCTTGGTTCATAACACGAGATGTGCTGGGAGGTGGGTGGAGTTAGATAAAAAAGAGTGGGAAGGTTTGGAGTTGAGTTGAGTTCAGTCCTGGAGGAGAGGCTGAGAGCAGGCTGACAGGAGGTCAGCCTGAGGGGAGCTCAAGGCGGAGGAAGGCAGTCAGTCAGGAGAGGCTGAGGACTGGTCTTAATGGAACGAGCTCCCTAGGAAAGGAACAGAAGGAGAAAGACGTAGAACTGCAATCTAAGCTTCCATAAGAGAGAGAAGGAACGGTGCGGAACGAAGGAGTAGGAGAACAGAGAGGAGTTGTGGGTTGGAAGAGGAACCCTGCCTATAGGTTCTCAGCGCAAGGCCGGGGCCCGGTCCCCGAGGTTGTATGGACACTTATGGTTCTGCAGCAGACACCGGTGGAGTAGTTGACTGTAAATGCACTACTCCCATCTAACACTTGGGACACCACAGCAACCGAATAGAGAGCCAGGACTCCGGAGAAGGGAGTCGCCGATAGAGGCTACAGCTGTCTGTCATACAAGTAAGGTTCTAGGAACATCTGACAGGAGGAACTTCAGAGTACCACGGTACTGGAGCTCTTCACACTAAAGGCGCAATAGAGGAGTCGTTCAGGAAAGGTACATGTTGGCGGAGTGTTGGAGAGGAGAAGCCTAACTTGCCCGAGAGGTTGATTGAGTCTCTGCCCCGGAGGACACGGCATGGAAGCGGGCACCAGTGGTTACCAAGAACTGTGAGTAAAGCGTTGAAACTGCAAGCCCTGGTGTCCTCCATTCCTTCTTGTGTCCGCCAGCACTGCTACATTCCCTGCACCAGACACTACACCATCAAGGTGTCCCCACATCTACACTGCCCTGGGACAACAGCCATGCCTGTGGAGGGCTATACCACCATTGCTGCACCACACCATCTGTCCCAGAGGATCTGTCTGCAGCGTCGGCTTAACATCTCCCTTGCCGAACACCACAGGTAGCGTCACGAACTATTCAATTCCATTAACCACACACCACCATTGACATTGGGCGCCCAGGGCCACGGACCGGGTCACAGCTGCCGTGATACTTTCCCCCTCACACCGGCCCGGTACCCCACAGCCCTGGGAGGGCGACCCAGTATCAATAAGAACATCAGCTTGCCGAGTAAAAAAATAAGCTACAAATAGCACCGTCGAGGAAAATTAAAAAGTTATGGAAAATCGCAACACAAACTGAAAACTTTTTTTAGAAAGTAAAAAAAAAAAAAATATGACACTAAAATACTCCTGCATTGCTATATAACTGCGATCAGACTTAAAAATAAAAAAAATAACAATAATATATAAATACATATACTGTATATTTATATATTTATATGCTCTGGCAAAAATTAAGAGACCATTTTCAAATGTTCAGTTTGTCTGATTTTTCTCTTTATAGGTATATTTTTGAGTAAAATGTAAATTGCTCTTTTAGTCTATAAACTTCTGACAACATGTCTCCGCATTTTTCAAGCAATAAATTTTGTATTTTATTCTAACAAAGAAAATCGTCAAAAAAAACAAACAAACAAGCAAACAAACAGTGATTTCAGACCTCAAATAATGCAAAGAAAACAAGTTCATAATCACTTAAAAACAGAAATACTAATGTTTTACCTCAGGAGGAGTTCAGAAATTAATATTTTGTGGAATAACCATGATTTTTAATCACAGCTTTCATGCGTCTAGGCATGCTTGCCACCAGTCTTTCACGCTGCTTCTGGCGCAAAAATGTAAGCAGTTCTTCTTTGTGTGATGGCTTGTGACTATCCATCCTCCTCTTGATTACATTCCAGAGGTTTTCAAAGGGGTTCAGGTCTGGAGACTGGGCTGGCCATGACAGGGATTTGATGTGGTGGCCATAAATAAATATTATTATGAATAAAACACAATAAAAGTACACATATTTGGCATTGCTGTGTCCGGAACAAACTGTCCAACTAGCTAACCCCTTTAGTTAACACCAAAAAAAAAGATTTAAAAAAAAAAAGCAGACTTGGATTTTTTTCCCCCATTTTCCAGTACACTATATGGAAAAACCAATGATGTTGTTCAAAAGTATAACTCGTCCCACAAAAAAACAAGCCCTCACGTGGCCATATTGACAGAAAAATAAAAAAAGTTATGGCTCTGGGAAGAAGGGGAGCAGAAAAACAAAACTCAAAAATGGAAAAATCAAAGGTGGTGAAGGGATTAAGATGAAAACAAGCTTGGGGGGGGTAAAGGGATTAAAAGGGGCATTTGATAATGTTACTGTTCTATATGGGTTTGCCCAAGAGCCGGGGGCCAACATACTTTGTGGTAAATGTGGACTTGCTATATTGGGTTATTATACTGAGAGGGGAGGTAATAGAGCAACTAGTGGCAGCAGGGCCTTATAGGCATAGGGTGTTAGACCTGGCCCATTTTCATGTCTTAGGTGGGTATCTGGGTATAGACAAAACCCAAGAGCAGGTCCTTCATAGGTTCTACTGGCCTGGATGTCACCAAGAGATTGTTAACTATTGCCGATCCTGTCCCACCTGCCAGCTTACTGCTCCCGTTTCTCACTACCGTAGTCCCCTATTGCCATTACTCACAATAGAGGTCACACTTGACCTCTTTGCTATGGATCTTGTTGGACCCCTGGTCAAGTCTGTCATAGGGCACCAATATATCCTGATGGTCATGGACTACGCAACACGGTACCTGGAAGCATTACATCTGAGAAACTCCTTCACTAGTAGTATAGCCCGAGAGCTAGTATACATTTTTTCCAGGACAGGCTTGCCAAAAGAAAACCTGACGAACTAAGGAACTCCTTTTATGTCTAAAGTGATGAGGGAGATGTGTAACGCCCTCCAGATTATGCAACTCAGGACATCAGTGTACCATCCGCAGACGGACGGACGGACTGGTGGATAGGTTCAACAAAACCCTGAAGTCAATGCTCAAAAAGGTTTTAGAGAAGGATTGCATACTACCGTATCTGCTATTTTCTGTTAGGAAAATTCCACAGGCCTCTATGGGATTTTCTCCTTTCAAGCTGTTGTACAGTCGGTACCCTCAGGAACCTCTGGATATTGTAAAGGAGACCTAGGAAGCAGTGGTTACACCCCACCAGAGCATCACCGAGCATGTTGCCCAGATGCAGGATAGTATTGCGAAGGTGATGCCTATTGTGAGAGAGAGCTTCCTTCAGGCACAAGAGGCCCAGACAGGAGTTTGCAAATCGGTCTGCAAGACTGAGACAGGACTGAGACAGTTCAGCCCTGGAGATTGGATGCTAGTGCTGATTTCCACTGTCGAAAGTAAATTTCTGGCCAAGTGGCAGGGATCATACAAAGTGGTCGGAAAGTTGGGTGACGTCAACTACAAGGTCCACAAGCCAGGGAGCAGAAAATCCTACCAAGTGTACCACATCAACCTGCTTAAGCTGTGGCGAAACAGGGAGCTAATGGAAGCTACATGCCTGGGGGCCAATTCCGAAGTCAACGCTGAGGATGTCACAGTGGCAGAGACACTGTCACTGGCCCAGAAACAACAGTACCGAGAACTGCTTCAGCGGAACCGAGACCTGTTTTCAGATTTGCTGGGATCTATGCAGGTTGTCAAGCATGAAATTCTGACGGAACCACATGTGCGAATAAACCTACAACTGTAACGAATCCCTGAAGCATGGCGATTTAGAAGGAGGTGAGGAGAATGTACAGCCTGGTCGTCATTGAGGAGTCAAAGAGCGGCTGGTCCAGCTCTATTGTCCTTATACTGAAGCCCGATGGAGAATGGCAGTTTTGTAACGATTATAGGAAGTTGAATGAGGTGTCCAAATTCGATGGGTATCCGATGTACCGTGTCGATGAACTCGTTGAGAGGCTAGGGTCAGCCAGAAACATCACTACCCTGGGCCTAATAAAACGGTACTGGCATATTCCCATGTCCCACAGTGTAAAGGAGAAGATGGCCTTCTCTACACCTGACGGTTGCTTCCAATACACCAGAATGCCTTTCGGGTTGCAGGAAACCCCAGCCACCTTCCAGAGGGCCATGGACTAGCACCTAATAAAAAGTATGCTGCAGCTTACTTGGACGAGATTGTGATCTTCAGCCCGGATTGAGGAAGTCATCTGCAGCAGGTCCAGGCGGTACTGGATGTGCTGAGGAAGGCAGGGTTTACCATAAACCCAAAGAAGTGCACCACGGGGAAGGAGGAGGTAAAATACTTAGGCTATGTCATCAGTAGAGGAAAAATAAAGCCGCAAGTGAATAAGGTGGAGGCAATCCAAAAGTGGCTGCAACCTGTCTTCAAGAAACAGGATAGAGCATTTCTGGGAATTGTGGGATACTATCAGTAGTTTAATTTCGCCATGATAGCTGCACCCCTGACTGACCTTCTTAAGAGCACAAAGACATTGACGGCCAAGTGGTCTTCTGAAGCGGAGATGGAAGCTTGCCCTGTGTTAACAGCCGATCTTGGTCATACCTGACTTCAGTAAGGAAATCGTAGTCCACACAGACACTTCAGAGGTTGGGAGCCGTGTTGTCCCAGGAAATAAATGGTGGGGAACATCCAATCCTATATCTAAGTAGGAAATTCTCCTGTGAAAAGAATTATGCTATCGTGGAAAAAGAATGCTTGGCCATCAAATGGGTAACTGACACCCTGAGGTACTACCTGTTACGCCAGAAGTTCAGGCTAGTGTCAGATTATGTGCCCCGAGATGGATGAGGGAAAGGAATGGGAAGAATGCCCTGGCGAATAGGTGGTCTCTAGCGCTCCAGGACTTCAGCTTCTATGTGGAGCACAGGTCCAGAAAAGTACATGGTAACTCAGATGCCCTGTCTAGGTTTCCGTTTAATGACTGAAAGTGCCAAAACCCCTGACTTTAGGCAGATGGGGGGGATATGTGAGAAGGTCACTAGTAAAATACTGTAGGGGAGATATGTGTCACTGAGGATGTTAGCCTCAGTGATATGAATCTGAAAAAAATACTCCAGCACACTAAGTGCTCCAAGGGGTTAATTGGGTTAAGGGCTAGGTTTTTGTGAACACTGAAGAGTGGGTGGGAGGCTGTTCACCATATATCCACCCCAGGGTGTGGTTCAGAAGGTAAATGTGGAGCCTTTACTCATTCAGTGCCTGGTGTGTCTGGAGATAAGATTTTCAGAGCTGTGCTCATGTTAAAGAAAACTGAACCTTTTTTTTTTCCCCTAAGCGGGCGGATCCCCACTGCGACACAGACTGTACTGTATGCTATTTTGTTTTTTCCCGTTATGCCAGAAGGGCCGTGTTTACTTACTTAATTTTGGACTGGTTTATGCAGTACATTTTTAATAAACCAGTTGAAATCTTAAACAGAAAGTGTTCGTGTCCCTACCTTTTTAGGCAGCCGAGTGAGTTGATCTATCACAATCACCAAAATCCTTTTTTGCTACTTTTGATCTCCCTTGCAAGCTTCACTTCATTACTGGCTTTAGCTCTTCTAACTCTTACCCTGCATTTTTCTTCTTTAGATATGCCCCTCTCTTTCCATTTAATATACATTTCTTTTTTTCCTTTTTAGCAAGTGTGTAAGTTCTGTGTAGTGATGAGCGAACGTGCTGGGATAAGGCATTATCTGAGCATGCTCAGATGTTATCCAAGCGTCTTCGGAGTGCTTGGATAATATGTTCGAGTCCCTGCGGCTGCATGTCTCGTGGCTGTTAAGACAGCCTCAACACATGCAGGGATTACCTGTTTGATAGACAGTCACAACACATCCTGGGATTACCTAACAGCAGCGAATCATGCAGCCGCATGGACTCAAACATATTATCTGAGCACGCCCGAGATACTCGGATAACACCGGAGCATGCCCAGATAACACCTTATCCCAGCGCGTTTGCTCATCACAAGTTTTGTGTTCATCCATCCCGGTCTCTTTAAATGCTTCCGATACTTCCATCTTTTTGGGCTCTGGGTGAGGGCTTATTTTTTTGCCCTGAGCTGACATTTTTACTGATACCATTTTGAGGTAGATACAATAAGAAGCGATAGAAGGATTGTATTTTATTGCAATGTTTCAGTGGCCAAAATAACGTAATTCTGACGTTTTTTTCTCTCGTTACGCCGCTTACCAATCGGCTTAATTTACTCTATATTTTCATAGATCACAGTTTTACGAATGCTGCGATTTGCACGATATTACGCCCGAAAAACACCAATGCAAGTCTATGGGGGCAAGAAAAATACGGATTACACACGGACCAGAGTGTGACTTGCGAGAAATACGCACCGGTGTCCTTTAGATTTTCTCAGCACGTATAATACGTCCGAGAAATCAATCGGCTGATGGGAGCTGCCCCATAGATTAACATTGGGACGAGTGCAGTGCATAGGACTCGTCCGTATTTCTCACTAGTGTGATTCCAGCCTAACCGTAATAGGGTGTATGTGTTATTTTATTTTTCATTTTTAATAGCGCCATTTTACTCTTTCTATAAATTTTACTCTTTCTATAAATTATGAATTCACTGGAACTTGTCCTGAGCCGTTCACATACGCCGTTACGGCCCCGCACAGCTGCCGAGACGCAGGCGCGATCAGCGGGCAGCCTTTTTTTAAAAAAAAAATATTATTATTCTAGTACATTCATGGATTTTTTTTTATTACTTATTCAAAGAGCCAAAAATATTTTTTATATTTATTTATATTATTGAGAGAGCTATCAATCAGCCTCTGCTGCGCTGGGAAGAACCAACCAGGGGAGATGTCGGACTAGTCCAGTCACCAGCTTTGAACCCCTGGCCGGCTCTTCCCAGCATCACTGTCGGTGATTAACAGGTCTCTCCCTCTATACATGTGCTACATATAGTAAACCATGACATACAGTCATATGTTAAAGTTTGGGCACCCCTATTAATGTTAACCTTTTTTCTTTATAACAATTGTGGTTTTTGCAACAGCTATTTCAGTTTCATATATCTAATAACTGATGGACTCAGTTATATTTCTGGATTCAAATGAGGTTTATTGTACTAACAGAAAATGTGCAAGCTGCATTTAAACAAAATTTGACCGATGCAAAAGTATGGGCACCCTTATTATTTTCTTGATTTGAACACTCCTAACTACTTTTTACTGACTTCCTGAAGCAATAAATTGGTTTTGTAACCTCATTGAGCTTTGAACTTCATATCCAGGTGTATCAAATCATGAGAAAAGGTATTTAAGGTGGCCACTTGCAAGTAGTTCTCCCATTTGATTCTCCTATGAAGAGTGGCATCATGGGCTCCTCAAAACAACTCTCAAATGATCTGAAAACAAAGATTATTCAACATAGCTTTTCAGGGGAAGGATACAAAAAGTTGTCTCAGAGATTTAACCTGTCAGTTTCCACTGTGAGAATCATAGTAAGGAAATGGAAGAACACAGGTACAGTTCTTGTTAAGCCCAGAAGTGGCAGGCCAAGAAAAATATTAGAAAGGCAGAGAAGAAGAATGGTGAGAACAGTCAAGGACAATCCACAGACCACCTCCAAAGACCTGCAGCATCATCTTGCTGCAGATGGTGTCACTGCGCATCGGTCAACAATACAGCGCACTTTGCACAAGGAGAAGCTGTATGGGAGAGTGATGCGAAAGAAGCCGTTTCTGCAAGCACGCCACAAACAGAGTCGCCTGAGGTCTGCAAAAGCACATTTGGACAAGCCAGTTACATTTTGGAAGAAGGTCCTGTGGACTGATGAAACAAAGATTGAGTTGTTTGGTCATGCAAAAAGGCATTATGCATGGAGGCTAAAAAGCACAGCATTCCAAGAAAAACACTTGCTACCCTCAGTAAAATTTGGTGGAGGTTCCATCATGCTTTGGGGCTGTGTGGCCAATGCCGGCACTGGGAATCTTGTTAAAGTTGAGGGTCGCATGGAATCAACTCAGTATCAGCAGATTCTTGACAATAATGTGCAAGAATCAGTGACGAAGTTGAAGTTACGCAGGGGATGGATATTTCAGCAAGACAATGATCCAAAACACCGCTCCAAATCTACTCAGGCATTCATGCAGAGGAACAATTACAATGTTCTGGAATGGCCATCCCAGTCCCCAGACCTGAATATCATTGAACATCTGTGGGATGATTTGAAGCGGGCTGTCCATGCTCGGCGACCATCAAACTTAACTGAACTGGAATTGTTTTGTAAACAGGGATGGTCACAAATACCTTCATCCAGGATCCAGGAACTCATTAATAGCTACAGGAAGCGACTAGAGGCTGTTATTTTTGCAAAATGAGTATCTACGAAATATTAATGTCACTTTTATGTTGAGGTGCCCATACTTTTGCACCGGTCAAATTTTGTTTAAATGCAGATTGCACATTTTCTGTTAGTACAATAAACCTCATTTGAATCCAGAAATATAACTGAGTCCATCAGTTATTAGATATATGAAACTGAAATAGCTGTTGCAAAAACCAAAATTGTTATAAAGAAAAAAGGTTAACATTAATAGGGGTGCCCAAACTTTAACATATGACTGTATCAAAACGACTTATATATGTCAGTGTTTATTAAATTTATTAGTTTGTGTTAGGAAAAATTTGGAATTCTAGGGGTTAAACTTAAGGCTATAATCGTGGAAAAAAATTGCATGGGCTCCCATGCAATTTTCTCCACCAGAGAGAGAAAGCCAGTGAGAGAGGGCAGAAATTAATAGCCTAGGAAGGGACCATGGCTATTGCCCCCCCCCTGGCTACAAACATCTGCACCCAGCCACCCCAGAAAAGGTGCATCTGTAAGATGCGCCTTTCCTGGCACTTAGCCTCTCTCTTCCTATTGCCCTGTAGCGGTGGCATATGGGGTAATAAGGGGTTAATGTCACCTTGCTATTGAAAGGTGACATTAAGCTGAGTTAATAATGGAGAGGTGTCAATAAGACACATATCCATTATTAATCCTATAGTAGTAAAGGGTTAAAAAAGACACACACACACACACACAGTCATTGAAAATTATTTTAATGAAATAATGACACAAAGTTTTTGACCAAGTGTATTATTCTGCCAATCCAACTGAAGCCATTGTTCTCCTGTAATAAAAATTTAAAATAAAAAAACAACAATATCCATACCTTTCCACAGTACAGTCAGGTCCCTCGCTGCAATCCATCACAACGGGTTAACTAGTTTACAACCGGGAAGGATGCTAATGTGACCGGCCCGGGCTGTAAACCACGGAGGAATGAATTAAATCATGTCTGCGCAGGCGGCTGACCGGAGATGAACTAATTAGCGTGGGAAAGTTTCGGAACTTTTTTGCCACACTCATGAGTTCACCTCAGGTCAGCCAGGGACTTCGCGCAGCCTCAGTGACGTCAGCGGTAGTCGCTGAGGCTGCGCAGACTCCTCGCCTGACCTGCGGTGATCTGACAGCGTGGGAAAATGTTCAGAAACCTTCCCACGCTAATCAGTTCATCTCCGGTCAGGCGGCATATCAGTCATTCCTCCGTGGTTTACAGCCAGGCCAGTCGCATTAGCACCGCTCCCAGTTGTAAACTATTTAACCCCTTGAGATGGATTGTGGCATGGGACTTGACTGTACTGCGGACAGGTATGGATATTGTTGCTTATTCATTTTGTATTTTTACAGTAGAACGACGGCTTCAAATGGATTGGGAGTTTAATAAAGATGAAAAAAATGTGTTTATTTCATTAAGTCTTTTTTCTTAATATTTTTTATCCCTTTCTGACTAGTGGATTAATAATGGATAGGTGTCTTCTTATTGACACCTCCCCATTATTAATTAGGCTTAACGTCACCTTACAATAGCAAGTTGACAATAACCCTTTAGTACCCCATATGCCACCGCTACACAGCAGTGGGAAGAGAGCGGGTAAGTGCCAGAATTGGCGCATCTTCCAGCTGCTCCTTTTCTGGGTTGGCTGGGGGCAGATTTTTTTTTAGCCAGGGGGGTCGAAAACATTGGTCCCTCTCTAGGCTATTAATTTCTGCCCTCAGTCACTGGCTTGCCCTCTCTGGCGGAGAAAATTGGGCATGAGCCCACAACAGTTTTTTCCTGTTAATTAATCCTTTAATTTAATACCTACAGCTCCAATTTTTTACACATACACTACAAATATTATTGAGGGACATATAAAAATATAACGGATATGCAATGGTTTACTGTATGTAACCCATGTCTCATGTCCTCTCGGGTTCTGTAAAGATTTTATAGATGCCGACAATTGAATTATCGGCTATTCTGCTATCTAGATCTCTGTGCAGTATAAATATTTATATGTGTCTCACTGACATATGTATATATACTGTATATATGTTTTCACGAATATTTGAGGCCATGGATCCATTATATGTCCATTTTGCAAGCCGGTGAGAAAATCTCGCCCTACGGATGTCACACGGATCACTGTTCAGGGAACATTTCTGCATATTTCGTCCAAAACGGACCGTATCTTTATACGTGTGTGACTCCGGTTACGGCTTTCTGTTTGCTGAAGACCAAGTTGTCAAACTTTAATGCAGCAATGAATGAACTTTATTTACACATAATCTGCACATCAGGACGCGTGGATTCTGGGATTTGTAGTCCCATAGCAATAACTGTCCAGAAGCCAGTGGCTATTTCTCCCCCCCCCCCCAATGACGCCGCTGTAAAACTACAAGTCCCGGCATGCACCGCGGAGACAGCTGTTTCCGGTCCGGAGAGGTGTCGCAGTGATCGGGGCGCTGCTCAGTGGACGCTGCTCAGTCCGGCAGGGGAGTCTCGCCCGGTGACGCCGCCCGTTCTCCTCCTCCCCCCTCAGCAGCAGCGTCGTGTGTTGTCACTCAGCCCCGGCTCCCCCCCTCCCCCTCCTGCAGAGCCGGAAGTGAGCGCGCGGCCTCTATAGGCATTTCCGGTGACGTCACGGCTCGGACTCCATTAGTGCCGCAGCTGAGGGGGAAGCCGCCTGTGACAGCCCCGGAGCCGCCGAGCAGCGGCCGCGGATCTCCCCCCTCCCGTTCCCCGCTTCCCCTCCCCAGTCCTCGCCTCCACACCCCGGGAGGGGGACGGCGCGGTGTCCTCTCTCCTCAGCCACCAACCACGGCCGCTCTCGGTGAGGAAACTCTGGCCTCCGCTTCCTCCTCAGACTCGGACACCGGCGGCCGAGCGACCCCTCCCCCGCGGAAGAAGCTCCGAGCCTCGGAGGAGGCGGCGGCGACTCAATCGGTCATTCCCGGCGGTAGAGGAGCCAGCAGCGGGGGAAACATGCAGGCGAACGGGGCAGCTGCAGCGGCGGCCGGTGCGGGGGGCTCGGACAGCGGCGCCCCGGCCTCCCCCTCCCATAACGGGGAGGCCTCGTCCTCCGTGCCCGGCGGGGAGCAGGCTCACAGTAACGGCCTCCTCAGCACCAGCAACGGGGCCGCCTCCTCCTCCTCCGCCAGCGCCGCCGAGCAGCCGGGCCTGAAGAAGAAGAAGCGGCTGAGCCAGGCCGACGAGGACGTCATCCGCCTGATCGGACAGCACCTGCACGGCCTGGGCCTCAAGTGAGTGCGCCCGTGTCGCGATCCTGCGCCGCCGGTCCCGATAGGTGACGTCACGCCGTGCTGCGGACATCTGCAGCTTGTAAACAGCCTGATGGGTGACGTCAGAGGAGGGGGCTCATTATCTAATGGGTGTGACGTCATTGGCCTGGGGATAGAAGAGGATTGTTTACTCCCTGCGCTGCCCCCTACAGACAGGAGCTGGGATGTCACCGAGACTAGTGGCCGCCATGTCTGTAGCCTGCGACCACCGGAGGGGAACGTAATGGCTCCGGCACTATGTCATGCAGGTGACGCGCCAAAACAGGCCTCCAGATCGGAAGAGGAGCCGGGGGCCACGGGCTCCAGACATGGCGGCTGCTCCGGGGGTCCTGTGCCTCGCAATCATCTGCCTCTGATATGTGTGATCTATAATCACGGTGAAGGACAGGGGGGAACAATCTGCGGCCCCCCCAATGAGCCATCTGATTCCTCCGTGTTCAGTAACTCATACTCTGCGCTCGCTGAATGGTCCATCTTGACTCCTTTCCTTCTGGAGGGGAGCAGAGGACCCTATGTCTCTACAGAAGTTCCAGAAATGGGACCCCCCCCCATTATTAGATCGTGCTGTCGATATATCATTATCTGATCAAAAATTGGCGCCTGGACCCCAGAGCTGGTTGTGCCCCTCGGCTGTAACGTTACATGAAGGCAGACTTAGTTTCAGTGTTTTATGCAGGGCTGTGGAGTCGGTAAGCCAAACCTGCAACTCCGACTCCTCAATTTCTCTTACACCGACTCCAACTCCGACTCCGACTCCCACACATATATTGCTTATATTTAAGTGAAAAATGTATTGTAGTACAATGTGAACCTCAGACATTTAATCATTTTTATGATCCCATAATCAAGATATTTATATAGAACAGAATATATATTGGTGTACTACCCGGTTTTCATTCTTTTTGGTACAGATACGATATGGATAGACAGATATGGATATATAGAGCAGATTTCTAATCTGCTTTTGCTATTGAAAACATTATCTATGAGCTCAAAAACCTTTCAGGTGATGCGGTTTTTTAAAAAGATGATCGGCTTTTGCAACTGAATAACGTATCCTCAAAAAACACAGGAAAAACGCTGTGTGTGAATGTAGCCTTAGATCAGGAATAGAACAGTCATTTATAGGACATTTCATAACATTCCCAAACTCCTATGAAAAAATATTCAGCACATCCTGCATTGAATTACTGTACCCAATTTATTATATATTGTCGGAGTCGGTCCATTTTATACCGACTCCACGACTCCGACTCCACAGCCCTGGTTTTATGTGGATATTTCTGCTTTTTTGTGTCACACGGTAACGTCTGTAGATCTGTCCCAGACGCTCGCTAATCCGGCATCTGATAATCCCATAGATCCGCGATGACCGGTCACCTGGACGTCTTCCCCCCCCCCCCGTCCGGTGCAGTGAGTGACACATAATGTGGGCGAACAGCTGACCCCTCTGCCCATTGTGTGCCCCCCTCCGTAGTGGTGGTAGATAAACCTATCACATGAGGTGTGAGCAGATGGTGCCCGGCGTGTCCATACGCAGCTGGCACCGTCCGTGTGAGCCGCTGCGGCCTGAAGTCAGGGTCTGTTTATAGCCGGGCTTATCTCTCAGCTGCAGGGCCTGTCTGTGCCGAGGCCTCAAGTGTCACATGGACTCCTGTAATGATTACCCCGTGCCCACGCCGGCGGGATCACACACACGTCGCCGTTGCCCACGGCTGAAATTTCTGCCACCGTTTTTAGTTTGAGAAATCTGCCTTCCTATAATCTGCATCAATCTGACAGGTGCTGGATTATCAGATTCTCTGGATAATCCTAATGCCAGTTTAAAGAGACACCCCGTATTTATGGGCACGGTCTAATGCCTTTTTATGAAATGCCATAAATTGGTGGGGGGCGGCAAGGTTGGTGTTCATCACCTATTGAAGGGTGGTCCCTGCACCTATTAAAGGGGCATTTTCCATTATACCCAATGTCATGAGTGGTAAGAGTATGACCTCCTTGCCTCATAACATTGTTTTTGTTTTTTTTCTCTTGAGTATCTGGACCCCCCCCCCCATATCCATAACTGCTGGCGTGTGTCTGAGGTGTGAATTATTGCTTTATTACGGCCTGTGTTGTAGCAGAGTCGGTGGTGCTGGCAGAGTTGCGCTCCATTGTCTGCAGATCTGCTGCTTTCTCCGCCGCCTGCGTATTTGCAGGTTGGGTCTCTTTGCAGTGTGTGTGTGCTGTGAGCGCTGAGCCTTTCCGGCCGCTCTCCTCCGCATACATTTTCTGTCTTCTTTGTGTCTTCCATCTTGTCGTTGATTAAGAAGCTGCATTTTTTTTTTTTTATGTTTTGTTTTTCCTCTCCCTTTTGGCAGCTGATAAGAGGTTAATATTGGCCAGTGATGACGGGAGGGTGATGTTTACATCCAGTAGTGGCTGAGGAAGAGGAGGACTTACTATTACTCTGCTGACACAAGGGAGGGAGGGCGATGCTGCCTCCTTAGATGTGGGGGGAGGGGAGGCTTATAGAGGAATCCTCACACCCCGGGGGTCTCTAAATGTCTGAGGGAGGATAAACCAAAGTTATTACGTAACCAGAGCAGTATGTGTGTGACCGTGACCCCTCCGGTAATGCTGACCTGTGATGGTCGCCTATAGAGGACAGTAAACAAGTGGATTAACTAGTAAACTGCCAGTGCACAGTATAAGCTGCAGACAAACAAGGTGGAAGGGATGGAAACAAGGTGCCTGCTGACATGTCTGTCCCCTCCCCTTTTACACTGCCCTCCCCCTTACCATCCTCTTGCTGACTGTTGACCCCCCCCACTTACCGTCCTCTTGCTGACTGTTGACCCCCCCCACTTACCGTCCTCTTGCTGACTGTTGACCCCCCCCACTTACCATCCTGTTGCTGACTGTTGACCCCCCCACTTACCGTCCTCTTGCTGACTGTTGACCCCCCCCACTTACCGTCCTCTTGCTGACTGTTGACCCCCCCCCCCACTTACCGTCCTCTTGCTGACTGTTGACCCCCCCCCCACTTACCGTCCTCTTGCTGACTGTTGACCCCCCCCCCACTTACCGTCCTCTTGCTGACTGTTGACCCCCCCCCCACTTACCGTCCTCTTGCTGACTGTTGACCCCCCCCCCACTTACCGTCCTCTTGCTGACTGTTGACCCCCCCCACTTACCGTCCTCTTGCTGACTGTTGACCCCCCCCACTTACCGTCCTCTTGCTGACTGTTGACCCCCCCCCACTTACCGTCCTCTTGCTGACTGTTGACCCCCCCACTTACCGTCCTCTTGCTGACTGTTGACCCCCCCCCCCACTTACCGTCCTCTTGCTGACTGTTGACCCCCCCCACTTACCGTCCTCTTGCTGACTGTTGACCCCCCCCACCGTCCTCTTGCTGACTGTTGACCCCCCCCCACTTACCGTCCTCTTGCTGACTGTTGACCCCCCCCACCGTCCTCTTGCTGACTGTTGACCCCCCCCACCGTCCTCTTGCTGACTGTTGACCCCCCCCCACTTAGCGTCCTCTTGCTGACTGTTGACCCCCCCCCACTTAGCGTCCTCTTGCTGACTGTTGACCCCCCCCCCACTTAGCGTCCTCTTGCTGACTGTTGACCCCCCCCACTTAGCGTCCTCTTGCTGACTGTTGACCCCCCCCCACTTAGCGTCCTCTTGCTGACTGTTGACCCCCCCCACTTAGCGTCCTCTTGCTGACTGTTGACCCCCCCACTTAGCGTCCTCTTGCTGACTGTTGACCCCCCCCCCCACTTAGCGTCCTCTTGCTGACTGTTGACCCCCCCCCCACTTAGCGTCCTCTTGCTGACTGTTGACCCCCCCCCACTTAGCGTCCTCTTGCTGACTGTTGACCCCCCCACTTAGCGTCCTCTTGCTGACTGTTGACCCCCCCACTTAGCGTCCTCTTGCTGACTGTTGACCCCCCCCACTTACCGTCCTCTTGCTGACTGTTGACCCCCCCCACTTACCGTCCTCTTGCTGACTGTTGACCCCCCCCACTTACCGTCCTCTTGCTGACTGTTGACCCCCCCCACTTACCGTCCTCTTGCTGACTGTTGACCCCCCCCACTTACCGTCCTCTTGCTGACTGTTGACCCCCCCCACTTACCGTCCTCTTGCTGACTGTTGACCCCCCCCACTTACCGTCCTCTTGCTGACTGTTGACCCCCCCCCACTTACCGTCCTCTTGCTGACTGTTGACCCCCCCCACCGTCCTCTTGCTGACTGTTGACCCCCCCCACCGTCCTCTTGCTGACTGTTGACCCCCCCCCACTTAGCGTCCTCTTGCTGACTGTTGACCCCCCCCCACTTAGCGTCCCCCCCCACTTAGCGTCCTCTTGCTGACTGTTGACCCCCCCACTTAGCGTCCTCTTGCTGACTGTTGACCCCCCCACTTAGCGTCCTCTTGCTGACTGTTGACCCCCCCCACTTACCGTCCTCTTGCTGACTGTTGACCCCCCCCACTTACCGTCCTCTTGCTGACTGTTGACCCCCCCCACTTACCGTCCTCTTGCTGACTGTTGACCCCCCCCACTTACCGTCCTCTTGCTGACTGTTGACCCCCCCCACTTACCGTCCTCTTGCTGACTGTTGACCCCCCCCACTTACCGTCCTCTTGCTGACTGTTGACCCCCCCCCACTTACCGTCCTCTTGCTGACTGTTGACCCCCCCCCACTTACCGTCCTCTTGCTGACTGTTGACCCCCCCACCGTCCTCTTGCTGACTGTTGACCCCCCCCACCGTCCTCTTGCTGACTGTTGACCCCCCCCACTTAGCGTCCTCTTGCTGACTGTTGACCCCCCCCACTTAGCGTCCCCCCCCCACTTAGCGTCCTCTTGCTGACTGTTGACCCCCCCCACTTACCGTCCTCTTGCTGACTGTTGACCCCCCCCACTTACCGTCCTCTTGCTGACTGTTGACCCCCCCCACTTACCGTCCTCTTGCTGACTGTTGACCCCCCCCACTTACCGTCCTCTTGCTGACTGTTGACCCCCCCCACTTACCGTCCTCTTGCTGACTGTTGACCCCCCCCACTTACCGTCCTCTTGCTGACTGTTGACCCCCCCCACTTACCGTCCTCTTGCTGACTGTTGACCCCCCCCCACTTACCGTCCTCTTGCTGACTGTTGACCCCCCCCCACTTACCGTCCTCTTGCTGACTGTTGACCCCCCCCACCGTCCTCTTGCTGACTGTTGACCCCCCCCACCGTCCTCTTGCTGACTGTTGACCCCCCCCCACTTAGCGTCCTCTTGCTGACTGTTGACCCCCCCCCCACTTAGCGTCCTCTTGCTGACTGTTGACCCCCCCCCCCACTTAGCGTCCTCTTGCTGACTGTTGACCCCCCCCCCACTTAGCGTCCTCTTGCTGACTGTTGACCCCCCCCCCCACTTAGCGTCCTCTTGCTGACTGTTGACCCCCCCCCCCCCCAAATCCTTTTATTCGGACCTCTGTCGCCTTCTGTTTTCCCAGCACTGGCAGTAATACTCTGATCTGGGTGCTGTTACACGACTGTAAATGGTGTGTGGCTTACTACTGCATTTTGGGGGAGCTGTTACATGTAGAGAGTTTGCATACAATGTATTTTTGCTACTGTGTTGTCACACTGTAACATCTCCTCCCACCTAGAAGCAGTGGATTAATATGTAGTCTGACGTATATCACCCGGTGACACTCTATACCGCCACCATGATGCATTGCGCTGTGATGGGGATCATACATCTTGTGAATGTGGTCCTTAATTTGTGCGATGACCAAAACTATACACAGCGCTCACAAGCTGTAAGACCCTCATATGCATGAGGCAAAGGTGGGGTGACGATTCATCTGCTGTTCAAAAAATAATTTGTATCTCAGCTTTTTTTTTTTTTTTAAATTTTTTTTCTGCTGTTGATACAAACAGTGCTGATCGGCCAAAAAAAATCCAACATGCCTGATCCGTCCTCTGAGCATTGCGGGACATGCGCCGGTGTCATGGAGGCAGCTGACAGTCATTTGTTATGAGTTGCCTTTTCTCTGATGTGAATGGGGGAAATCCTTTAGTGACCTCCATGATGGTGGGCCGATGGTTCAGCCAGCACTTGCCAGTGGTCGGACATCGCTCGGACTGTGTAGTGTGTACTGACCTCTCAAAGTCAATGGGATAATTCACACTTTTTCCTTTTAGGAAAAAAATACTGGATCCTTTGGGCTAGTAAAGGGAATACGCTCGGAGACTGCTGGGGGTATTTGGCAGCTGATTATCCCTCTTCCCATTGGAAATACATCCTTAGCTTCTCCATTCTAGCGTCTGTATGGGGTCGAGCGGTAAAGCTGAGACTGCTGTTGCAAGTGTTTTGGTGTCTAAAGGCCCAAATACAGACTAGATCAATGTCCTCCAAACCCACAGATCAGCCAATAGTCCAATGTGTATTGAGGCCCCCCGATTCTCTCTAACAAATGCCGCGGGAGAAAGATCCAAGGTGTCCCATTTCAGACTGCCGGCCCCTTAAAGGAGTCTGATGATGGCGCTCTTAGAGACATCCGCGCTTCTGTATATGGAGAGGGATCTGTCAGTCCTTCCTGCCAGCATCTGTGTATCGTGCATCTCTTGGGGGAGGGCTGGGATGCCCCCATGCACATTAGACTGTTGTCTTTCCATCGATATGGGCGGCTTCGGCGACATTGATCTAGTGTGTGTGTGCGCATCTTTTACAACTTTGGCCCCTTCTTCCAAGGCATTGAGCTCTGGCAGCATCCTATTAAAAATCTTGACCTTTTTTCTCCCGCACGTCCATTATGGGATCGGCCCAAGTGTTTAGATCGATAGCTGGTGACCCCCCCCCCCCCTTTTCCTTCTTTTTATAGCTAGGAAAAGACCACCCCTCCAACCACTCAATCCAGTCAGTGGTAAACAGGTCTCTCTGGCAGGCAATCTGATGGCAATGATGGATGTCGCCCGGTGCGATACCAGTGGAGAGGTGATAAAGGTTTCTGGCTGGATCGCCCATTATGATAGTCATGTGAATAAAGCCTCAATGGGAGCCGGTCCTGAAGGCAGTCCCCATTTTCAGTTCTGCCCTTAAAGGGAAGGTTAATCCAAACAGACATTATAAACCTAGACAAGTAGCCTTGTAGAGGATATAGCTTCTATAAAAATTGCACCTATATTGGTCTAATCGCTGCCTACTTTTTGCCAAAACTGAAATTTAGTCAAATATGGTAATTAGATGCTTGGTGCATCATCGGCATGGCCATGAGGCTCAGTGCACCATTCCCATAGACCATGAATGGAGCAGAGGTAGAGCTTCACCCTCACTCCATTTGAAGCGGAGATGCCGATCCCAGGATCACTAGAAGTTTAAGTGATCAGACCCCCCAGCGATCCATAAGTTATCATTCCCCTATCTTCGATTAACCCTTTAAAATTTGTTGGAAGCTTTTGCCATAATTACCTGGTGCAGCTATATATTTTTTTTTTGTTTGTAAAATGGTGGAAACCGTGTAGGCATCGTCGTATTAAGGATCTGTCACTTCACTTACGGTTTAAAGAACAGACCAAACCAAATTAGTAATGCTGATGCCGTATCTTGCCCTGTCGTAGTACAGGCTGTTCTATGGTCACTGGTAGCAAGCAGAGATCTTTAAAATGGCAGAGGACTGAATCACAAAAGCATGAGAAGTTTGGCAACCTCTCAGCTTTACGGGATGGGTGATGACTTTGTGGAGGTCCCCCACAATGCTGAGAATAATGGATCTTTCTCGTTCGCCTTATTGGGGGACACAGAGACCTTGGGTGTATGCTGCTGCCACTAGGAGGCTGACACTATGCACAAAAAAAGATGGCTCCTCCTCCGCAGTGTACACCCCACCGACCGGCAGAGAATTCCTCAGTTTAGCTTAGTGTCAGTAGGAGGTGGACACGGGTCTTTTATTAGACCCATATCTACCTCGTCGTGCGTCGTTCCTTTTCAGGTTCTACGGAGGGATACAGAGTGAAAAGTCACATCTGTACTCCCACATGGAGTCTGCAAGTACAGCGTGTACTGCCACCCCGTATCCTTGCAGTTCTCCGCGGCAGGACCAGCCAGACGGACGCCGACACCAAGACGTGCCAGCGACTCCAGGGGTCCTTGTCGCCAGTCTCCCTCCCACTCGCCTACCAGAGCCTGTCGGTTGGATGAGACGCAAGACTTCTTCAGACAGGTAACGGATCGTGGATGGGTGAGTATTAGGCCCCGGCTAAATATTTATTTACCTGGCTGCCCATTCCCGACGGTCACCTCTTCAATGGTCACAGGGGTAGGCGCTGCGGTCGCTCGCAGTCGCCACAAGGCTATAGGCAGCTCAATGTTGCTGGGCATCCCCCCCCCCCCCCCCCTTTCCCTCCCCCCTTTCTGGGTACAGGGAGCACAGGGTTTTTTCCCATTGGGAGCGACTTGCGACTGCGGCGTCCCACTTTTTCGGACCTCCGCGCCGACCCCCTGCTGACAGGCGGCCGCCGCAACTAATTTAGGCCCCGGCTTCAGTTGGGGCCTACCGCTGCGTCACTGCCACGCCCCCCGCCCCTTTCTTCTAAGCGGGCTTCTCTCCCGCTCTTCCCAGGCCCTCCCACCGCCTGTCCTTCACCTGCCCAGCCTGTTATTGGCTAGAGGGCGGTGAATCGTTAACCCTGCGTGGTGCTCCACCCTCCCTCCTCTCCTAAGGCGCGCTTTTTCTCAGGACGGCGCCATTTTCCCAGCCTGTTAGCCGGGCACCAGCTCCTCACTGGACACATCTTCTCCAGCTGGTTTTTTTCAGGAGGTCTGTCGGCCGGATTTCGCTCTGACCTGCATCCACTGACAGGTCGCAGAGCATCGCTTCTGGGGACACCGGACCGTGAGTAGCTCTGCACTGCAGACTGACCCTTCTCCGCCCTCTGTCCCCCAACCTTCCGGCATTACCTCAGCTTTTCACTATGTCTAAGTCTGATCGTACCCGATCTACCGCCCCCCCCTGCACTTTAGTCAAGTACTTTGCATGTTCTTCGTGCAATCGCAAACTTCCCTCAGGCCAGTCCACTCCCCTCTGCCTGGATTGTAGCAATCCAATTCAGCCTGTCGCCGTCCAGGAGCCATCTGCGGCCCCAGGTGAGAGTGAGCCCCCCATGCCTGGCTGGGCCTCCTCGCTATCTCAATCAGTGGCAGACCTCACCAGGGTGTCTCAGTCCCTGGTGGCCGTTCTTGATAAGTTGCCCCTGGACTCTTTAGCAGGGCCAAGCAGGTCCCAAATTGTTCCATCTGAATCAGCCAGCGGTAGTCGCAAAAGACCCAGGCAAGATTCCCAGCCGGAATCCACTCCTAGTCCCATCTCACCGCATAGCCCTTCTCACCAGTCTCCCTCTCGGGCCTCCTCTCCCGAGTCAGGGGAAGCGCTTTCGGACAGGTCATCTGAGGGGATTTTAGAGCTGGATTCAGACCAGGATGCAAGCATGAAGGTCACAGTGCAGGACCTCATTGCTGCGATCCATCATACCTTCGATATTGCTGACTCCCCTGCGAAATCCTCAGATCAGGAGGTTTCGTTCAGACGGGCAGAAACTCCCTCCAGGGTTTTTCCTTTCCATTCCCAGTTTGGGAAAATTTTTACCAAGGAAAGAGAGGATCCGACCAGACGCTTTCAAAGAGGAAAACGTCTCGGCATACTCTACCCATTTGCTAAGGAGCTCACGGACAACTGGTCGGCCTCTCCCTCGGTCGATCCGCCCGTGTCCAGGCTATCCAATAACACGGTACTCCCGCTTTCAGTCGTGGCGTCCCTAAAGGATTCTAATGACAGGATTATAGAATCCCTGGCGAAGTCTGCCTTTGAAGCGGCTTCAGCGGCGGTGTGTCCAATCTTTGCTTCATCCTGGACAACAAAGACCATAGCCACGTGGGCAGACGACCTTCGGCAGGGCATCTTAGATAAGGCGCAACCGGAGCATTTGGCCAATCTCGCCAATCAGATCTCCCATGCTGGGGACTATCTTCTCTCCGCTTCCTTGGATGCTGCATCCTGTGCAGTTCAGGCGTCAAGCAACGTTATTGCAATTCGACGTACACTTTGGCTAAAGGCATGGCAAGCGGACTTGTCTTCTAAAAAGTCCCTCACTAACCTGCCTTTTCAGGGGGTGTGCCTCTTTGGGTCCCAATTGGACCAGATTATTAAGGACGCCACCGGAGGCACGAGTTCACTCCTCCCTCAGTCCAAGCCTCGCAGACCCCCACTAAGGCGTCAGTTTCGACCCTTTCGGACTTTCCGCTGTTTCAATACGGCGGACAACTCCAGCCAACAGAGACCGCAGGCTCGCCAGGAGAGAAGGAAAGTTTCCTTCATACCCACTCCTTCCTGGCGACCCCACTCCTCCCAGGGCAGACCGTCCAGATCTAGATCTGGACGGTCTACTTCAGCATGACTATCATCGGGCACGCGAGGGGCCTTTCCAATTGGGAGGTCGACTTCTTTCCTTCAGGGACGTTTGGCTGGCCGCCGTGGAGGACGCCTGGGTCAGCGAGGTCGTATCCTCAGGATACAAGATAGAGTTCGAATCCCGGCCTCCAAAGGATCCAGCCTTGATCCCGGGGTTCTCTACAGCTATCGCCGCTCTCCTCAGTTCCGGGGTGATTGTGCCCGTTCCCGAATCGGAGCGCTTCACGGGGTTCTACTCGAACCTCTTTGTAGTGCCGAAAAAAGACGGCGCAGTTCGACCCATCTTGGATCTCAAGCTGCTCAACAAGAGGGTCCGCCTTCGCCACTTCCGCATGGAGTCGCTTCGCTCGGTCATCGCCTCCATGGAGGAGCAGGAATTCATGTGCTCAATAGACATCCAAGATGCCTATTTACATGTTCCAATTTTCTCCGGACATCAGAAGTTCCTGCGCTTTGCGATTCGACAGCACCACTACCAGTTTGTCGCACTGCCCTTCGGTCTTGCCACCGCTCCCAGAGTCTTCACGAAGATCATGGCTGCGTTGATGGCTTTGTTGATAGTCAGAGGCCTCGTTCTTTTCCCGTACCTAGACGATATTCTGATCAAGGCTCCCTCATTCCAACAGGCTCACCAAAGTTTGTCAATCGTCCTGGACACTCTTTCCAATTTTGGGTGGATCGTCAACAGGAAAAAGTCCTGTCTGGTTCCTACCCAACGCCTGGTCTTTCTAGGTCTTCTGTTCGACACTCGTCGGTCAAGGGTCTTTCTCCCACAAGAAAAGATTCTCTCTCTGCAGCAGGAAGTACGATCGCTACAGACCTCGCGATTCCCATCCCTCTGTACCGCCATGAGGGTCCTGGGAAAGATGGTCGCAGCAATAGAGGCAGTTCCCTTTGCCCAATTTCACGCCAGGCCTCTCCAGCAGGCCATTCTGTCGAAGTGGAACAGGTCGCCTCGGTCCCTGGATCGCCCTGTCCATCTTTCTTACCGGATCAAGCGGTCTCTCAACTGGTGGTTGTCGTCACCTCTCATTCTATCGGGTCGATCCTTCCTTCCCATTCACTGGCAGATAGTAACCACAGATGCCAGTCTCCTCGGTTGGGGTGCTGTGTTCTGCAACCACACTGTTCAGGGTCGATGGTCGGATCGGGAATCAGCGCTACCGATCAACGTTCTGGAGATTCGAGCGATCCATCTTGCTCTGGTCCACTGGGAAAGGCTCCTCAAGGGACTGCCGGTACGGATTCAGACAGACAACGCCACAGCGGTGGCATATGTCAACCGCCAAGGGGGAACACGGAGTGTCTCAGCCCTGGCGGAGGTGTCCAAGATTCTTCGTTGGGCGGAGATTTCCGTCCCGACAATTTCCGCGGTTCACATTCCCGGCGTAGACAACTGGGCCGCCGATTTTCTCAGCCGCGAGGGTCTCGCGGCGGGAGAATGGTCCCTACATCCGGAAGTGTTTCATCTGCTCTGCCTTCGGTGGGGAACCCCGGATGTAGACCTCATGGCGTCTCGCCTCAACAGGAAAGTCCCACAATTCGTGTCCAGGTCTCGGGACCCTCTGGCAGTGGGCGCCGACGCACTGGCCGTTCCTTGGTCCCAGTTCGAACTTCCCTACCTGTTCCCTCCTCTGCCTCTTCTTCCCAAGCTGTTGAAGAAGATCAAGGCAGAAGGACTTCCGGTCATTCTCATCGCCCCGAATTGGCCCAGAAGGTCTTGGTTCGCGGACATTGTCAACCTTCTCGCGGACGCCCCCTGGAAGCTTCCAGACAGAACAGATCTGCTGTCTCAGGGTCCGATTTGCCACCCCAATTCTCGGCCGCTCAATTTAACGGCGTGGCTGTTGAGACCGAGGTTCTGAAACGAGCAGGATCTTCCGACCACGTAATTCAGACCATGATCCGAGCCAGAAAGCCATCATCTTCCAAGATTTACTACCGTACTTGGAAGGCCTATTTCACTTGGTGTGAGACCAATGACGTCGCGCCCATGTCCTTTTCGCTCCCTTCAGTCCTAGCGTTTCTTCAGGCAGGATTGGATGCGGGGCTTGCCCTCAGTTCCCTGAAGGGTCAAGTTTCGGCGCTGTCCATTCTGTTTCAGAAAACGTTGGCTTCCCATCCTCAGGTTAAGACCTTTCTTCAGGGCGTGGCTCACACGGTTCCGCCGTACCGGGCGCCCGTGGATCCATGGGATCTTAATCTGGTTCTTGAGGTTCTGCAAGGTCCGCCCTTTGAACCCCTCAGGGATATTTCCCTTTCTCTCCTTTCTTGGAAGGTAGCCTTTCTGGTGGCCATCACCTCCGTCCGGCGCGTGTCGGAATTGGCAGCTCTTTCGTGCCGCTCTCCCTTTCTGGTTCTCCACCAGGATAAGGTAGTTCTGCGGCCTCCGCCCTCGTTCCTTCCGAAGGTGGTGTCCTCGTTTCACCTCAACGAGGATATCGTGCTCCCGTCCTTTTGTCCGAATCCAACTCATCCCCGAGAGCGGTCCTTGAACAAGCTGGACCTGGTTAGGGCGGTAAGAGTCTATCTGTCTAGGACGTCTTCCTTGCGAAAGACAGTCTCTTTTCATTATCCCTGATGGAGCGCGGAAAGGTCACCCGGCGTCAAAAGCCACCATTGCTCGCTGGATCAGATCGGCTATCCTGTAAGCCTACCGTGTTAAGCGTCGCGGAGCCCCTCCGGGTATCAGGGCCCACTCTACTCGAGCAGTGGGTGCCTCCTGGGCGGTGCGCCACAGAGCTTCCGCACTGCAGCTTTGCAAAGCTGCAACATGGTCATCGGTTCACACGTTTGTGAAATTCTACAGAGTCCACACCTACGCTTCGGCGGACGCCAGCCTAGGTAGACGGATTCTGCAGGCCGCGGTGGTGAGTCCGCTGGCCTGATGGAAGTTTGTTTCCCACCCCAGGGACTGCTTTGGGACGTCCCAAGGTCTCTGTGTCCCCCAATAAGGCGAACGAGAAAACAGGATTTTTGGGTTGCTTACCGTAAAATCTGTTTCTCGGAGCCTTCATTGGGGGACACAGCACCCTCCCATGTTTTACAGCTCCTGTTCTTACTTTGGTTGAATGGTTACAGTTGAGTTGTTTATGTTGTCAACCTATTCTGTTACTTCTCCTACTGCTTTCTCACTAACTGAGGAATTCTCTGCCGGTCGGTGGGGTGTACACTGCGGAGGAGGAGCTAACCTTTTTTTGTGCATAGTGTCAGCCTCCTAGTGGCAGCAGCATACACCCAAGGTCTCTGTGTCCCCCAATGAAGGCTCCGAGAAACAGATTTTACGGTAAGCAACCCAAAAATCCTGTTTTTTGGTCCTTGTGGGGTCCCAGAAGTCCCATCTTCCCCTGGTAGCTGACAGGCAATGGTTGGTTGCTATAAGGATGGATCAGACTGTATGAGGTTGGTCTTAGGACGCTGGCGGCACATCCAGCCATAATAACCCTTCAGCGGGCATCTGGAGTTGAGCGGCTCCGTGCCACGTTTCCGTCTGTGGGCCTGGTAAGTTGAGCGGCTTCTGACACTGTGTCTCTCTTGCAGCCAGACGGTTGATCTCCTCATGCAAGAATCAGGATGTCGTTTAGAGCACTCGTCTGCTACCAAATTCCGCAACCATGTCATGGAAGGGGAGTGGGATAAGGTAATGATGCCACTCCATTACTCCTTTCATAGTAGGTGCTGGTCAGAGGGTGCACAGCGTCTCGTGTCAGAGCAGCTTGGTACAGATCTTGTGTTTTTTGGATGAATGACTTATGTTCCCCGCTCGCTGTGAGTTTCTAAGATGATGTGATTTGATCTTTGCAGGCAGAGAACGATCTGAACGAGCTGAAGTCTTTAGTGCACTCTCCGCACGCCGTGCTGGTAAGAAACCTTCCGTCTCCTATCATTAGCATGCTATGTGGCCATCGCTTTTCTGCATGGGGAGGGGGTCATTTAAAAAAGCAATTTATTAATTTTCAAGAATGCCGCTTGCTGTCTTTTTTTTTTCTTCTTCTTTTTTTTTTTTTTTTTTTTTTTTTTTAATTAAAATGCTTTCCATCCGTGAAAAATTGTTTATAACCCCCTGAGAATGGTATAAAATATCAAGAGAAGTAATATTTGCCAATCCTCTACAACTTTCAAGCCAAAAAAAAAAGTTCCTTTTCGCAGTTTGTAAGGCTTAAGCGGTTCTGTCTACTTGTGTGACCGCTGCAGCCGATCACTGCTTAGGGTGGCAAACCCTAAACAGTATCATCCGTTGCATGTCCTAGCTAAAGCCTTATAAACATGAACTGCAGGTAAACGTCTGCCTGGGAGCAGCAGGGCATTGGTGAGGTCAGGATTGCACTGTATGTTTGATCAATTTTACTATTGCGCATCTCCAGTGTTGTTCAATCCAAAAGGTTAATAATCAGAAACCTCAATATTTAAGAAAGTAAAAGTGCAGTTTTGTTTTTCTTAGGGGAATATCTCTGTGCAGGATTATTGGGAAACTAAATTAAAAACTTGAGATATAAAATTTCATTGTTTTCATCTGTTTAAAAGTGAGAATAAGAACCAAACAGTTCAAAATGTACAAAATAAATTTCTGGCATCTCCATAAAAAAAATGTCATTGACCAGTATTCACTGCATTCCAAATTATTCCTCAAAACTGATTTAAGTGTCAGATGTAATTTATTTATTTTTCCCTTAACCTTGTGGCTGGTTTGTGTCTTGTGGTCTTCGGATGGCTGAAATCCATCTCGCACACCTGTGATTACACTGAACAAATATAAACACAACTTTTTTTGCTTCCATTTTTCATTAGCTGAACTCAAAGATCAGACTTTTTGTCTAATTTATCATTCACAAATGTGTGTAGATCTGTGTTGGTGCGCTCTCCTCCTGACCTGTGTTGGGGCGCTCTCCTCCTCTGCTGAGAGCATCCATCCCCCTCACAGGTGTGGCACATCCAGATGCTGATTAGAAAGCATGATTATTGCACAGGTGTGCCTTAGACTGACCACAATAAAAGGTCACTCCAAAATGTGAAGTTTTACAGTATTGTGGGGTCTGGGGGGTTCAGAAAACCAGTCAGTATCTGGTGTGGCCACCATTTTCCTCGAGCAGTGCAGCACAGTTGATCAGGTTGTGGATTGTTGCTCCTTTCCAATGTGAGAAGTTGCTGGATATTGGCAGGAACTTGAACACGCTATGGTACAGTCATGGCCAAAAGTTTTGAGAATGACACAAATATTAATTTTTACAAAGTCTACTGCTTCATTTTTTCTAATGGCAATTTGCATATACTCCAGAATGGTATAAAGAGCGATCAGCTTAACAGCAATTACTTGCAAAGTCAATATTTGCCTAGAAAATTAACTTTATCCCCCAAAACACATTTCAACATCATTGCAGCCCTGCCTTAAAAGGACCAGCTAACATCGTTTCAGTGATTGCTCCATTAACACAGGTGTGGGTGAGGACAGGGCTGGAGATCAATCTGTCATGATTAAGTAAGAATGACACCACTGGACACTTTAAAAGGAGGCTGGTGCTTGGCATCATTGTTTCTCTTCTGTTAACCATGGTTATTTCTAAAGAAACACGTGCAGTCATCATTGCACTGCACAAAAATGGCCTAACAGGGAAGAATATCGCAGCTAGAAAGATTGTTGACTGAGGTGCAATCTATCGCATCATCAAGAACTTCAAGGAGAGAGGTTCCATTGTTGCCAAAAAGGCTCCAGGGCGCCCAAGAAAGACCAGCAAGCGCCAGGACCGTCTCTTAAAAGTGTTTCAGCTGCGGGATCGGGCTACCAGCAGTGCAGAGCTTGCTCAGGAATGGCAGCAGGCAGGTGTGAGTGCATCTGCACGCACTGTGAGGCGGAGACTCTTGGAGCAAGGCCTGGTCTCAAGGAGGGCAGCAAAGAAGCCACTTCTCTCCAGAAAAAACATCATGGACAGACTGATATTCTGCAAGAGGTACAGGGAGTGGACTGCTGAGGACTGGGGTAAAGTCATTTTCTCTGATGAATCCCCTTTTCGATTGTTTGGGACATCTGGAAAACGGCTTATTTGGAGAAGACCAGGTGAGCGCTACCACCAGTCTTGTCTCATGCCAACTGTCAAGCATCCTGAAACCATTTGTGTGGGGTTGCTTCTCAGCCAAGGGAATAGGCTCTCTCTCAGTCTTGCTTAAAAACACAGCCATGAATAAAGAATGGTACCAGAATGTCCTCCAAGAGCAACTTCTCCCAACCGTCCAAGAGCAGTTTGGCGATCAACAATGCCTTTTTCAACATGATGGAGCACCTTGCCATAAAGCAAAGGTGATAACTAAATGGCTCAGGAAACAAAACAGAGATTTTGGGACCATGGCCTGGAAACACCCCAGATCTTAATCCCATTGAGAACTTGTGGTCAATCATCAAGAGACGGGTGGACAAACAAAAACCTTCAAATTCAGACAAAATAAAAGCATTGATTTTGCAAGAATGGACTGCTATCAGTCAGGATTTGATCCAGAAGTTGATTGAGAGCATGCCAGGGAGAATTGCTGAGGTCCTGAAGAAGGGTCAACACTGCAAATATTGACTTGCTGCATTAACTCATTCTGTCAATATAACCTTTTGTTACTCATAATATGATTGCAATTATATTTCTGTATGTGATAAAAACATCTGACAAACACACATAAAAACCAGAGGCCAGCAGATCATGTGAAAATATAATATTTGTGTCATTCTCAAAACTTTTGGCCATGACTGTATACGCTGATCCAGAGCTTCATAAACCTGCTCAATGGGTGACCTGTCCGGTGTGTATGCTGCCATGCAAGGACTGGGATGGTTTCAGCTTCCAGGAATTGTGTACAGATCCTTGCACCATGGGGTGATGGTCGTGGATGAATGGCACAAACATGGGCCTCAGGATCCGGTCTGTCTCTGTGCATTCAAAATGGCATCAATAAAATGCACCAGTGTTCGCCGTCCATAACATACGCCTACCCATACTATAACCCTCCACCACCATGGGCGCCACCATTCACAATGTTGACATCCGCAAACCACTCAACCATGTGACGCCATACTCGTGAAAACCGGGATTCCTCCATGAGAACACCTCCAACGCGCCAAACACCATTGAATGTGAGCAGTTGCCCACTCAAGTCGATTGCGATGACAAGCTGTGGTCAGATGGTGACCTCGATGAGGATGGCGAGCATGCAGATTAGCTTCCCTGAGACTGTTTGAAAGGTTGTGCAGAAACTCTTTAGTTATACAAGCAAATTGTTGCAGCGTGTGTCTGGTCTCGGATATTGGAGGTGAAGATGCTGGATGTTAGGTCTGGGGCTGGTGTGGTTACACGTGGTTTGCGGTTGTGAGGCCCATTGGATGTTCTGTCAAATTCTCTGAAACTCCTTGGCCATTACTGCAGTCAGCATGCCAATTGCACGTTCGCTTGACACTTGTCACATCTGTGGCATTGTTCTCTGTGATGAAATTGCACATTTTGGCATTGTCTTTTTATTGTGGCAGTCTGAGGCTGATCTGTGTGATCTGCATCTTAATATACCCCACCTATGAGGTGGATGGATTATCTCGGCAGATAAATGCTCACTAACAGATTTATACAAATTTGTGAACAATATTTGAGGAAAAGGCCTATTGTGTCCATTGAGAAAGTTTTATATCTTTGCGTTTAGGTCACGGAAAATGAGAGCAAAAATGCAAGTGTGTGTATATGTTCAGTTTAGCTTGCCAGGTGCTCAATTAAAGGAAAATTAAGAACGACATTCCACATTATTAAGCAGTCTCAGGTTTCACCCAATATGTGAAAGACAAAGTTTCTCTCTGCCGCCGAGAAACATCAAATAGAACAATGTCTTGGACAAGGTATGAAAACCTTAAGTTTGTGAAATATAAGTGATCATCGTACGATGAAGAGATTTATGACTGATGCAGAGCACAGATGGGCTTGTGCAGATAAAGGCATAATGAGGAAGGTTTCAGACAGACAAATTCATGAGATTACAAGAACAGCAACTAAAATGACATTACAAAGCAACAAACGGGTATCTGAAGCTGCTGGTGTCTCAGCAGTCTCGTGAACGTCAAGGCGTAGGACCCTCCAGAGAGGCTGCAGTTGTGCATAAACCTACTATTCAGCCACCCCTAAAGAGTGGTCACGAGCAGAAACTGGGACAGTGGGCCCAGACATGCATGAAGACTAATTATAAAAGTGTTATTTACTGATGTCATGTAACTCGATGATCCAGGGGTTTGTAGATGGCCACCGTGTCCCAGCAAGGAGGTGGCAGTCATGTTTTGGGCTGAAGTTATAGGGAAACAGCTGGTAGTGCCTTTAGGGTTCCTGAAGGTGTGAAAGTGACCTGTGCAAAGTATATAGTTTGACCACTGTCTTCCATGGTGCAAAAAACTGTGCAATCCATAGCAAAATCATGTTCATGTATGTCAGTGCACCATCTCCTGCTGCAAAGAAGACCTGAGTCATTGGCTGCTATGGGTATAAAAAGATAAACTCATGTTGTGGCCACCATCTTCCCCTGACCTCAACCTTATTGAAAGCCTTTTGGAGTATCCTCAGCAGGAGATCTGAGGGTGGGAGGCCAATCACATCAATAAAGCCGCTTCAGGAGTCGATATTTTTGACATCCTGCAAAGAAAGTCAAGCAGAAACTCTCCAAAAACTCAAGTTCAATGGATGCAATAATTGTAAAGGAGACATCACAGAAGGCTCCAATGTTAACATGCAACTTGACTAGTTAAGATGCTTTTGATTTCAGTAATTGTGACCTCTTAAAGGGAATCTGTCACCCTTTTTTTGGACTATGAGCTGCCGGCATTGACATCGGGGGTTTATCTACAGCATTCTGTAAAGCTGAAAATAAGCCCCCGATGTAACCTGAAAGATAAGAAAAACAAGTTAGATTATACTCACCGGAGGGGTGGTCCGGTCCGGCACCTCCCATCTTCATACGATGCCGTCCTCTTCTTCCCTTCCTGTAGTGGCGCAGGCGCACTGCTCTGCCCAGTTGAGAGCAGAGTCCTGCAGTGCGCAGGCGCCAGGAGACCATTTTGGCCATTTTCTGTTCTTAACCTGTTAAATGTTTGGTAACTCTAAGGTGTAGAATAATTTGGTGCATTTTTAGTTTTGAAGAAAAATACTGTTATTGGGAAGTTTTTCCAATAAAATGTGATCTTCACTCGAACGACTAAGTATGGAATGGACAAGGCAACTGTTAGGTGGATTCATAACTGGCTTGGTGATCGGACCCAAAGAGTGGTTGTAAATGGCTGCACATCCAGTTGGAAGAATGTCTCAAGTGGGGTACCACAGGGCTCTGTCCTGGGCCCTGTATTGTTCAACATCTTTATCAATGATTTAGATGAAGGAATTGAGGGTAAACTGATTAAATTTGCTGATGACACAAAGCTAGGAGGGATAGCTAATACTAGAGAAGAGAGAGGATTCAAAAAGATATAAATAAACTGGAGAAGTGGGCATCAACTAACAGAATGGTTTTTAACAGGGAGAAATGCAAATTACTACATCTGGGCAATAAAAATGAAAAAAGCATATATAGAATGGGAGGAATAGGGCTAAGCGACAGCACATGTGAAAAAGACTTGGGTATACTAATAGATCACAGACTGAATATGAGTCAACAGTGTGATGCAGCAGCAAAAAAGGCAAATGCAATTCCAGGATGTATTAACAGAAGCATACAGTCTAGATCACGTGAAGTCATTATTTCCCTCTACTCCTCTTTGGTCAGACCTCATCTGGAATATTGTGTCCAGTTTTGGGCACCACATTTTAAAAAAGACATCAACAAACTGGAGCAAGTTCAGAAAAGAGCGACCAGAATGGTGACCGGTCTGCAAACCCTGTCTTATGAGGAAAGGTTGCAGGATTTGGGAATGTTTAGTTTGCAAAAGAGAAGACTGAGAGGAGACTTAATAGCTGTCTACAAATATCTAAAGGGCTGTCACATTGTAGAAGGATCAACTTTATTCTCATTTGCACAAGGAAAGACTAGAAGCAATGGGATGAAACTGAATGGGAGGAGACAGATTAGATATTAGAAAAAACTTTTTGACAGAGTGATCAATGAGTGGAACAGGCTGCCACGAGAAGTGGTGAGTTCTCCTTCAATGGAAGTCTTCAAACAGAGGCTGGACAGACATCTGACTGGGATGATTTAGTGAATCCTGCTTTGAGCAGGGGGTTGGACCAAATAGCCCAGGAGGTCCCTTCCAACTCTACGATTCTATGATTCTAAGACTTGCCCATTTCTACCGACTCATCTGCTTTGACCATTTAGGAAAATCGGAGAGCATTTCCATAAACATTTGGAACATGGTGTAGTACCAGCTGCCCTTTTCCCTGATGGTGATAAGCTGCATCGACGCAGTCTGTCTGGTTCTTTATCTGTTGACAATCAAGTTTATTTTCAGCACCAACCACAGCCCCAGGCACTGATCTAATGGGTGACTGTCCTCCTTCACCGTAAATCTCACTTAAGCCAACAACTAAATGAGAAAATTCACCAAATAATAAGTCATAAATGGATATTCATTATAACTACAATAACCTACTCAAAAAAATGAATACACCAAACGGAGTCCAAAACATTAAGACTCAAATTTATTACATAATTACCAATGAGTATACAGAACCAGACATAGTAACATACCATAATTACAGAAAAGTACATATAAAAAATGCATATAAAAAGGACACAGTGAGCACTATAAATAAATAATCATACAAAAATGATGAGGATAATAATAAAGTGCATAATATATATGGGCTGAAAAAACAGCTCCTAATAAAGTGCATAAGAAATACACAAAAATTATATATAAATCCAAATCATATATACCCGTAATGTGTGGCTCAAAGTGTCCAGGCTCCCTCCAACGTACGTTTCGCCCACCGTGGCTTCACTTGTAAGAAGGACCACAAGTTCCTACTAGTATTTAGTTCCGGTGAGGATGGAGTTGGATCATTATGCTCAATATTTAAGGCCTTTCCTGGCTCCCAACAGTAGAGACTCCGATGCTGCAATGGAGCTTTGTCCTGCAGAAAAATCCTGGTTTTCTTGAAAGATGCAGATTGCCCCCCCCTTCATGGAAGAAAGTGTCGTCTAAACACTGTCAGCAGGTTTGGGCATTGCTTTTTCAGTTCGTCTTCAACCCAAAAAGGTTAAAGGGTACCTTCCCGGGAACTGCCATCAAGCTATCGCACCTGCATGTTTCTGCGTCCCCCAGATCCGCCCCGCAGTGTGTTATGAAGTATTCACACTGCGGGGCTGGGAATCTTGGGACGCAGAAACACGCAGGCGCGATAGCTTGATGGCAGTTCCCGGGCCGCTCGCATTGTGCATGCCCGAGAACTGTCACTGCGCAGGCGCCCGACAACATGTAACGGCAGATACAAAAGAAGGAAGCGGTGCAGGGATGCTGTAGAGGGGGGTTGATGGACAGCTGGGAGGCAGCGGCACTCCATACCTCTGTGACAGGATGCAGGTATGAGGAACGGTTTATAAGTGTCTATATTTTGGCATTAATGGGGGTCAGAAACAGCAGAGACACCTTCACAGAATGCAGCCTTAGTGCTGCTGAAGGTGGCTCTTTTAGTGAAAAAACGCCTGGGGGGTGGGGCGGGGAACAGGTTCCCTTTAATCATTCCAGCCAATATCAGTGCCCACATCCACCTTGCTGGCATTTTGAGTGGAAGTAGACATCTGTGCCCAGTATTGATACAGCCACTGCCCATCCATCTGGTCTGTCCAGAGACTCTCTCGTCTCATCAGTCTATAAAACCTGCGATCTTTCAGCTATAACTTGGCTCAGTCTTGACGTTTCCACTTCTGTGTCTTGTTCAGTGGTGGTCGGTCTCAGCCTCCTCGCCTTGGCTAGGTCTGTGAGCACTGAACACCTAGTACTGCTGGCCTCCAGGTTTATACTTTTCACAGGTGGAAAATTTCTAGAAAAATAGATATGGTGGAAGTTCTAAGTTAATGTGCACACTTTGTAGGCCCCATTCATGTTTCTTGTACATGTTTCCTTTTTTTCACAGACAGAACACTTAAAGGGCTTTTTCCATAATGTTCATTTTAATAGATCTTTGGAAGAATATTAATTTGTGTGTGTGATCTAGTAAATGTGCCCCTGCTGTATACTGTTATGGTCGTGTCTGACCATACATGGACATGGTCTGATCATACCACATCTCCTGGGTAGGGGAAGAAGCAAAAGAGCATAGACATTACATCACGGGATCACAGCTGATTCTTTTTGGGAGTAAAATATTTAACTGCCTGTTAGATCAATGGTTCACGTTAAAGAATGAATCAGCTATGATCCCGTGCTGTAATGTCTGCATACTCTTTTGCATTTTCCCCTGACCAGGAGCTATGGTATGATCAGACCATGTTCCTGTATGGTCAGACGCGACCATTACACAGTACACAGCAGGGACACGTCTATAAGATTATCTCCGCACAGGGACTTTTTTTTTTTTTTTTTTTTTTTACGCATCCAATTGTGGAAGTTATTATTCTTCAAAGATCTATTGATTTTAAAAATGGCTATTTAACATTTTTCATGGGAAATCCCCTAAAAATTAGTCTATGGGGCTGCTATCATGCTGGTAGGGGAACCTTGTTTCTCACAAAAAAACAAGGAACAAACACATGACCCGAAGGGGCTAAAAATTGTATTAAAAGCACTGATCAAAATCAATTATGTATGCAAAATGTCTAAATGAAATCCTAGGCTGCATACATCCTGATGCATTGTCACCATAGTGCTCCCATTTTTTGGGAAAGGAGTGACTGCAATTATTATAGGTTGTGGTCAAAACTCATGACTTTTTAATGCAATGTGTTCAAAATTAAAGTAAAACTGGAACAAAAACAATACAGTTTTAATGCAATCTTTAATATCACAGTTTAAAAAAAAAAAAAAAAAAAAGTGACAGTGGATATGAAGTCTACACACCCTTATTAAAGTGCCAGGTTTTTGGTACGAATTTTTTTTTAATTTTTTTTTTTAAATTACAAAGAGAATCTTTTCAGAAATTCTTCCACTTTAATGTCTCCTATAATCTGTACAAATCCACTGAGAAACAAATTGAAATCGTTGAGGGTTAGCATTTAAAAATAACAAAACTAAAATAATGTGGTTGCAGAAGTGTTAGATGTGGGTTTTTTTTTTTCAGAATTAGCCACTCAGATTTGCCCTCATGTTACATAGTAGTCAGTGCACGGCCGCTGTCATTTACAGCGATTTCTGATTAACCACATTGAACGTTTTGCTGTTCTAGGAAGATTTTCCTGACCTTTTTTTCTTTAGTTGAATTTTACAACAGAAGTGTAAACAGCTGACAACACAGCAAAGGGATCTCATTGTTGAATGTATCAGTCAGGTGAAGGGGACAAAAACATTTCTAAGGCATTAGCTCTACCATGGAATACTGTGAAGACATCATCAAGAAGTGGGTTTAATTTGGCACAACAGTGACATTACCGAGACCTGGATGTTCCTCAAAAATTGGTGAAAAGAGAAGAAAATTGGCCTAGGAGGCTGCTAAGAGGCCTACAGCAACATTAAAGGAGTTGCAGGAATTTGTCAAGTCCTGGCTGTCTTCCACATGTGACCACTCTCGTATTCTTCAGTTTTCCTGCCTGTGGGTAGGTGGTAAGACTGAAGCTTTTTTTCTTACAAACAAAAATATCCTGACTGTTTTGCCAACATACATCAAGTCTGACAAAAGCAGGTGGGAAAATGTGTTTTGGTTGGAGACCAAGGTGAAATTTGAGGCATAATTTCAAAAGGCATATTTGGTGCAAAGCTAACACTGCCCATCACCAAAAGAACACCATACCCACAGTGAAGCATGGTGGAGGCAGCATTGTGCTTTGGGGCAGTTCTTCAGCAGCTGGAAATGGGACTTTAAAGTGGAGGGAATTATAAACTCTTCCAAATGATTATCAATTCTGAAACAAAACCTTCATGCCTCGGGTGAAAATGATTGATTAATTTTACCCTTCAGCATAAGCCCAAGATTACCACCAAATCACTAAAACAATGGATTCACAAGGAGATCAAGGTTTGTAATGGCTGAGACATGAATTCAAGTGACAATCTGACCTGAAGAAGGTGCTGTATAGATGTGGAGCTACTTCAAGGCAAAGATTGCAGATTCTGGGTGTGCTGTCCTGATTAAACTCTGACCCAAAAATACTGAGTCCAGAAATTCACAGGGGACTGACACAAAGTATTAGAGTAAGGGTGTGCAGATTTGTGCAACCACATTAGTTATTTTTCCACTTGATATTTTTTTTTTTTTGTTTGGAGGTCCCCGACTGAGTTTCTGCAGCCCCGCTCGCCGTCTTGGTCCACATTACATACCTGCAGACACGCTGTTCTCCGCCATATGGAGGCATCGTTTTTTACTCTGTCTCCTACTAACCCCAAAATGTCTGAAGTGGAAAAACCTCCTTGTAAAAACCAAGGAGCACAAAGGTGCGAGCTGTTACAGATCCACACTGGCTGCTCTGCCATACAGGCCGAGTAGCTGATGTGCTTGTATTATGCTAAATCCTGTTGAAGCCCTTTGGATCTCTCCATGGCCGTGATTGGTGACTGTTGGATCAATTCGGATTTTAGTTGATTTCCTCAAATATTAACATTTGTTCAAAGCAATAACTGGTGAACTATGTTGGTTTGGCTTGTGGTGCGATGTGCAGCTGCACGATGCGTCACAGGAGCTGTTACTTTGTGCTACCCCTTGGCGCAGTGGCTGCTGAAACTTCCAGTGCCGTGCATTGAATGTCCCCTTTGTGTGATTAGGTCATGATTCCAGTCATACAGCGAGCCCCGCATGTGAGGTCACCGAAAGGGCCACACACAGGTGACTATCGCTCTGCACATACCAGGTCTCTGTATAGCGACGCCCTACTTACTGCAGGGCAGCTAGTCCCAGTAGCTGTCTGCCTGCTTTTCAGGAAAGGAGTGTTTTGTTTTTTTTTGTTTTTTTTTTTAATGGGATTAAGACTCCTATAATAGACATGGACAGAGCTGCCAGAGGGAGAAGGAGACTGACTGTAGGAGTGCAGCATGCAGAAAATGAGGAAGGCGTCATTTTTCAGTGTTTCCCAAGCACAGCATTGCTCTGACATTTGGCTGTTTTTCTGATTTTGCAGAAGCCTGTCTGTGCTCAGACAGCAACACACAGATGTGTGAATGTAGCCGTAAATGTACCGTATTTATGCCCTTTAATATTATGGCTTAGTGCTGCAATCTGCCATGAAAATATAATCGCTGGAGCTCCAACTTCTGGGTCACCCCATTTATGTAGGAAACTAAGGTCTCTGGCACTTTTTTACTTTTTGTAAATTGCTTTTAAAGGGGATCAGTTTCCAGATTAAACAAGAAACATTGTACAATATTGGGTACAGCTTGGGCCTGACTAGGTTAATGTTATTAAATTGAAAGCCCAGGTCTGAATGGTTATAAAATCCAGATTGTAAAATTAAATTAAAAAAATGGTAACATAAGCAAATTATGAGTTGCCTAAAGAGTGAGGCCTCATGAGTCCTAATGCACTCTCTGCCCAACCTGACAGCTTGTACAGAGTAGTGGGAGATCTCTGCAGAAGCACGGAAGAGGGACAAAAGGAGCGGTCCGGCTAGGTGGGTGAAGATTCAGCAGCAGGGTGGAAGGACACTGAGGACCTGTCAAGCAGGCTAGGCAGGTGTTGGTTGTTTTCATATATTACGCAGTCATTGTGCACACCAGCCTCACAAGGTCCAGTGGATCTACGTAGTAATGTATGCAGTGTATATTGTGAAAACTGGTGGTGGATCAGATTTAACGGTCACTGGAGCGGGGTCTTCAGGACTGAGCCGGTCCACGCAGCCTGATCTGTCGATCATATCTTAGCAATCTGTCATTTATTTTTGAGAACCTTGTAAGGAAGCATTTAAATTTTTTTTTTTTTTTTTTTTTTTTTTTTTTTTTTAAAATCTTCAACCCTAATTCTAGCAGTTGTATCTGTGTAACACGTAAAGAACATACTAATGCAATGATTTGGAAATCTATTATCTCTATGTTGTATTCACAACAGATCAAAAGTTGGACATTTTTCCACTTCAAATGAAAATAATTAAGTGAATCAAGCAGGTTTCGGTTATGTAATCTGAGGGCAGCATAGCGTGGGGTGAGAAACACCAGTCACAGCGATGCATCACTTACTGGCTGCTTGCTGTCATTTTGGATGGATATATATAATAATATTTTTTTTTTTTTTTTTCTTTGCTGAAGATGTAGCAGAGGTCAGAATACTGAGCAGTGTATAATACTGGCAGCTTTCTGCGTACACTGTATAACCAGTTTTAGGAGCAGGGTTACAGTGAAGTTGACTAGAAGGCACAATACGACTAGTCCTGTAGTGATCTCCTGCTGATAAAACACTGATTTTATTGAAACAGAAACACAGCCCAGTAATCCATACATACAAAAACTTCCTGACAGATTCCCATTAAAAGTGAACCTGTCAGCAATTTTGGCCGCTATAAGATTCTGCCGCTGCCTTTCAGGGCTGATGTACAGTATTCTATAATGCTGTAGATAAGCCCCCGATCAGACCTGAAAGATAAAGAAAATACGTTTTATTATACTCACCCGGGTGGGTGGTCCGGTCCGATGGGTGTCGCAGGTCCGGGTCCTCCCATCTTCTTGCGATGCCGTCCTCCTGCTTGCTTCATGGTCCCCAACATCGCGCTCCTGCGCAGGCGTCAGGAAAGGTCAGAGAGGTCCGGCGCCTGCGCACTGCATTACTGTGCTCTGCCCTCAACGGGGCAGATCAGTACACCTGCGCAGGAGCGCGATGCCGGGGAGCCATGAAGCAAGCAGGAGGGCAGTATCGCAAGAAGATGGGAGGACCCGGACCTGCGACACCCATCGGATGGGACTGCCCACCCCCCCGGATGAGTATAATGGTTATTTTTCTTATCTTTTAGGTTGGATCGGGGGCTTTTCTGCGGCATTATAGAATACTGTAGAAAAGCCCTGAAAGGCGGTGGCCACATCTTATATTGGCCAAAACAGCTGACAGGTTCTCTTTAAATTTATGAATTGATGGCAGACGAGTTGTGCCCAGGATGTGTCCACCATTGTGCAGCGTCCCCTCTTCATGTAGGAAGTGAGGAGACCTGGAGATTTGGGAGCGGAACATTTGTTCCATTCTTGTCGGATTCTCGCGGCTCAGCAGTTTTGGATCTTTGGATTTCTTGTTACATAAAGCACCAAATGTTTTATATAGCTGATAGGTCCGGACTGCCGGCGAACGGTTCATCCCCCGAGCTCTTCTTTTGCGGAGACGCACTGCTATGATGGAGGAAGTATGTGGTTTACCATTGTCCTGCTGAAATATACAAGATATTCCCTGACGTAGACTGTCTGGATGGAGCAGATGTTCTTCTATCACCACTATATAGTGCCCAGCAGTGATGACGCCCAGGCACTGCCCCTACCATAGGCACTGATGCCCCCTCCAACCATCAGAGATGCAAAACTGTGCGCTGATAACAAGCTGGACGGTTCCTCTCCTCGATAACTAGCTTGATGCTACCTCTCTCCTCCGGAGTCTGCAGAACACTGTCAGTGGTTTCCATAAAAAATTTCACATTTTGCTTCCACGGACCACCTAACATTTTTCTACTTTGCCTCCATATATGAGGGCCCAGGAATTGGGAGTATCCAGTATTGACCTTCAGCCTTGTGCACATGGATTTCTTCAGAACCACTGAATCTCTTGGTATTATGTTCTGTAAATGGAGGATATTCAGTCTTTTCAATTGAACATTTTGATAAAATGATTCCACAATTTTTAGACACCGTTGTTCAGATTGGAGAACTCTGAACATGTTTGCTTCTGGGAGACTCTACCTACTAAAATTGTGGCTAAACAACTTTGTTTAAAGCATGTGAAGCTTGTTCAATCTCACCTGTGGAAAGTAACAGGTGTGGACAATATGAAAATCACACCTGAAATCAGATAAAAAGGGGAGAAACTTACTCAATCTTTTCATTTTGTCTGTGGGCCACACTAAGCATGGAGAATAGAAAGAGAAGAGAACTGTCTGAGGACTCGAGAACCAAAAGTTTTGAAAAATATCAACAACCCCAAGGTTACAAGTGTGGATCTCCAGAGATCTTGATGTTCTATTCTCCACAGTGAGCAACGTAATTAAGAAGTTTACAACTCATGGCACCGTAGCTAATCTCCCTGGACAGCGAGGAAAAAGATTGCAACACAGGATAGTCCGGATGGTGGATAAGCAGCCCCGAACAAGCGCTAAAGAAAATCAAGGCAGGCTCAGGGGGCATTGGTGTCAGCACCAACTTTCAGTCTACATGTGAATGACATGAAACATTGGCAGAAGACTCAGGAGGACCCCAATAATGACAGACCTAAAATGAAAGGGGGGGTATCTTACTGTGTGGGAATTCTTGTGGATCTGATGGCTCTGCTAGGGGTCATTTTTAGAATTGGGACCAGATTTTTATTTTAAAAAATTAAATACAAATTTTTTTTTTCTTTATCTTTGCTTCGTGCCAGATGACTACTTTCCAAACATATACGGCTACGGATGGGAGGGGGGAGACATTAGTGTCCTGTAATGCTTTATCTGCATCTGGCTGCCGAGGGGTTAATGCAGCTTTGTTTGCTGGATCAGCTGACTGCCATCTTTGCTTTGACTTCCAGCCTTGTGTGTTTTTTTTTTTTTTTTTTTTTTTCTTGATCCTGCCAAATGGGGGGGATGGGAGTCGGTCACAGGAAGTGAGGTAGCAGATGTTTGTCAACTGAGCTGTTTAAAGGGCCAGAGTCTCCTGTAACCATAACAGAGCGGGTCGTCGCTGGGCGTCTGTGCATGTTCCAGTTTGCAGATGCTGGAAGATTTACTTCTGGTTTTGGCTCCGCTGTTTATGCATTTTACTTTTTTTTTTTTTTTTTTTTTTTTTTTTTTCCTCTGCAGTAGAAGCCTCTTTCCAGGCAGATGCCCCCCACCCTCCTAATCTCTGTAATCTGAGAATATGACTAATGCTGGTGAACCATGCATACCTTGTGGGGATTTGCTGAAGTGCAATTTACATTATTTTATGGGTTTTTTTTCATGCTCCGCCAGTGACCATCACACGTTCTTTGCCGTGTATACGCATCGTGCGTCCGTGTTTGGCTCTATAAATGCACAAGCAGCTGCATGATGAATATCGCTGCTCATGACTGTGCGGCACATGATGATCTCAGCCGCACCAGACTGATTCTGGTGGGGATGTACAGATCATGCCTCATCTTTATGGCCCTGAGATTTTCCTGTCTGTTTTCTGTCCCTTTCCAATTCTGAAAGCATGTACGCTCAGCTGAACAGAGCATGCATATTCCGATTACGGCTGTAAACGGGTCTTTCTTGTACACGCATACGCTCCACCGTGCTTGTGCTCTGATTGGGGAGAGTGGAGTAAACTGCTGTGACATCTTGACTGAGAACAACATGTTCAAATACAGCCGCCCAATCCTTGTATATTCATATTTCTGCTGTTGGAAGGTCCTCGTACGTGTTAGATGCCTTGCTGAAATCTGCTTCAGTCTTGTCTGTACATAGCCCCAGACCTGACATTATAGTGCGGACAAGAATTTTTTTTTTTTTTTTTTTAATTTTTTTTTTTATCTTTTCATCTGTTGATAATGATTCTTTGTGTTCCTGGCAGCCGTGTCGCCCATCCGCTGGAGGTTCAGGGAGCGAGCACTCCTCCTCGTCCTGCCCCACGTCTGATGTCATACGGGTGAGTGCACTATACATGACGTGGCATAAGGGTGGGTATACAGAAGCCCACCCAGCACAGCACCACAGAGCCTGCCAATTTGCTAATATATGGTATAGGTGATCAATGCAACCCCACAGATCCCGAGTGCACTTCCCCTTTTATTCGTTCTCTACGGGACCGCCGGGGATGGTCGAGTGCTGCAATGGTGTGCATGCTTCACCTACCCTCTAGCTATGTATTCTCCACAGGACTGCCAGGGATGGCCGAGTGCTGCCCTGCTGAGCAATAGCAAGCATGTTTCACCTCCCCTCCATTCACCACGGGACCACTGGGTATGGCTGAGTGCTGCTCTGCTGAGCAATAGCACGTATGCGTCAACTCCCCTCCATTCACCACAGGACCACTGGTATGGCCGAGTGTTCTCAGGATTTAGAGGGGGTTCAGTGGACAGGGCTCCCATAGATCGATAGGGGGGTAAATTGTGAGCTTTAATACAAACTATGCTGCCATTCTGGAGCATAAGGGCTGAATACAGACTGTACTACCAGGGGGCAGCTGAGAAGTAACTTGTAGTGACTAAGCAGCAGTAAAAGTAACATGGCCCCATAGATTATATTGTCTATGATCTGAAATTCACAGGTGTAAAAATGAGCTGGGAAAGATTTGGTTACAACACATGAAATGGCTGAAATAACCATAGTATGAGCACAGAGGATACGGCCCACCCCAAACCCCCGCATATTGCTTCCCGCGCACACAAGTGTATCCTGAAGAGTGCAGTCATTTCCATCATGATGAATCTGAATCACACTTTGCCCCCCAAACAGAACGCCCCCCCCCCCCCCCGTTAAGGTAAATCTGTCATGCAAAGAGGAGGGTCTCCTGCTTTTGGGTCACTGATGTTCCCTTTTTTTTTTTTTTTTTTTTTTTTTTTTTTTTTACTCCAGAGGATGAAGTTTTTGCTTCTCCAGCAGAAGTACCTGGAATACTTGGAAGATGGCAAGGTCCTAGAAGCCCTGCAGGTCCTGCGCTGCGAGCTGACGCCACTGAAATACAATACCGAGAGAATTCATGTCCTCAGTGGGTAAGGGGCCCTCTCCACTGTGTCCCTCCAGCACTAATGCAAGATTTTTTTCTATCTTATCCGTTCTATAATGTGGGGTAAAACATGCTGATCTTGTGTCCTTGTGATTGGATACCCAGGCCTCGTATTGTAGAGCACAGCAAGCTTCCCGGCATTCTCTTGGCCATTTTTGCAATTCGTGTTCTGCTGCTGTCTGTGTCCTGCTGCAGAGCTGGCCATAGTCACTCCCCTTGAAATATCTCACTCCCACTGATCACCTGATTAAAGGGGTGGCGGTGCGCAGTAAGTGACCCAGCTCCATACACCGTGTGGTGGCTGTGATTGGTACTGCAACTCTTATACAAGAGGAGGAGGGGAGAGAATGTCGAACTTCTGAGATTCAACATTGGTCCTTAATGCTGATCAACCAAGAGAGGATGTCTAACGTTTGTTAAAACACTGAAGTAACGCGCTTATTTCTGTATCCCAGGTATTTAATGTGTAGTCACGCAGAAGACCTGCGAGCAAAGGCAGAATGGGAAGGAAAAGGGACAGTTTCGCGCTCTAAGCTGCTTGATAAGCTCCAGAGTAAGTACTCACATCCGGGGTCACGTCGTTGTCCGTTATTGGCTGGTCATTGATACGACCTCACTCCAGCCCGTGTGTAGTCAGACGCGTGTATGTAGCGCAGGGACTTGCGTGGATTTCGTGAATGTCATTTGGTCAGAAAGCGGCAATGTATGGTGGGGGGCCGGCGCTGCGGTGGGCTCTACAGTATGCATTGATTTTCTGGGTTGCTTCTGTAGGAATGAGGCTACTTAAAGGGACCCGACAGCAGATTCATGCCGCCCGAACCACAGACGGCACAAATGACTGTGGCTTGATGCGTTTTCGCTGCTGCGGTTTTTGTTTATATTTAAGAAAAGAAAAAGTACTTTGACAAGCCAGCCAGGGGCTGCAGTATGCTTCTCACATGACAAGTCGTACGTTGACTTTTCAGACTTCACTAATTTGCAAGGTGACCGTGCGATGGCTGATCTGCTCAGCCTTGGAAGAATCAGTAAGTTTTTGCCAGCGCCCCTGCCTCTACTGTACAGGTGTCGCTGCCTAATTTCCTGCGAGTGTTCACCTGTAATTCTTTGGCAGTGTCATTGAAGTGTTCACAGCGATCTGCACATTTTCCCTCCTCTGCAGCATACCTTCCGCCATCTGTCATGTTACCACCCAGACGTTTGCAAACTCTACTACGTCAAGCTGTCGAGCTACAGCGAGATCGGTGCCTCTACCACAATACGAAACTTGACAATAATCTGGACTCTGTATCCCTGCTCATCGATCACGTCTGCAGCAGGTAGGTAAAGTGTCATTAAAGGGGGTCTCGCCTGAGTCTAAGAGGTTAAACCATAGTATGGTTAAACTGTACAACCCCGCACATCTGTGGAGATAACTATGACCCGACTCGCTGCTGTCAGTCTGTCTGATTGCGGGAGCCCTTGTGGTTACTATTGTGATACCCCTGTAAAACCCAGCATGTGACTGACACTATATACATTACTGCAGCATGTAGAGCCAGCAATCTGATCTGATTGCTGGAACAAGTTCCCCGGCTATTTAAAATAAAGTTTTTACTTTTTGTCGAGTCACGCCCATCTCCGCCATTAAAATAAGGAAATTAAAAAAAAAAAAAAAAAAAAAAAAAATTATATCTGAGTCCATAAAAGACCACCAGTCCCATCAGTATATACAATTAATCTGTGTGGTAAATGCCAGACCCCCTCACCATCACCACCAAAAAAAAAACAACACCAAAGCAGTAAAAAAATGAAAATGTCATGTGTACCACAAAATAGTATCAATGAAAACCTCAGCTGGCCACACAATGGGGGTCTTATAAATAAATGAGACTTTTTTTTTTTTTTTTTTTTTTCTGCAAATTGCTGAATTGTATTTTCACTACAACATCTATAGATTTATTTTTATGACTACAACAATACGAACGTGGAGAATTATCAAGTTGTTGTTTTTTGTTTTTTGTTTTTCCCCAACATTTTATCCCACTTGAAATTTATTTTCCCATTTTTCAGTACATTACTTTTTTAAAATGAATGGTGTCCTTCAAAACTACAACTTATGTGAAAAAAAAGCCCTCACAAAATGATGGAAAAATTGGAAAAAAAAAAAGTTATAGCTGTTGGAAGAGGAGGCAGAAAATAAACGAAAGTGCAAAAATTCTAGTTAAAAATATCCAGCACTTTTACGTTCTAGTCATTCTTGAACGCTAAAGAATTTGGGATTTTTTTTTTTTTTTCTATGCCGATCTCATTCATTCCTTCTAATTTCAGGAAACAGTTTCCATGTTTCACACAGCAAGTCCTCACGGAGCACTGCAACGAAGTTTGGTTTTGCAAGTTCTCCAACGACGGCACTAAACTAGCGACAGGATCAAAAGACACAACTGTTATAATATGGCAGGTCGATCCAGTAAGTGTGGAAATTGCTCATTACGACACATCGGAAATGAAAATGGTGGAACGTTCCCCCGGGTATATCTGCTGCTGCCAAAGAGTGACCGCTGTAATATTTGGCACTGCAGATATCATGGCAGACATGGTGTGGCAAATCTCCGACATTGTCTGAAGCTGAATCCAGGGCAGGAAGCTTTCTACAGCGGATTATTATGGAAGGCGGTTTATGGGCAATTTTTGTTCAAGTGAATGCCTGCCAAAATCTGAATGGAGAAAATAATCTTTTAAACTTTGAGTTCAGATGCTCTGGACTTGTGCAGATTCAGCAGCACAAAACCACAGCCTCATTTTTTCCAGTAACCGTTCACACTGCCTAAAACCGTTCATACTGCCTAAATTTTAAAGAAAAGTGTCATGTCATTTATTGACATGAAATTCACATTGGGTAACTACACATAGGTGATCCGTATTAAATGGGACGAAACCGCAGGTCATCGAGGGATTTGCACCCTGTAGATAATCTGGCAAAAATGCCCTTAGGATACAATACACTTGGGTGAGATTTTCCTTTCTTCTTCTTCTTCTTTTTTTTTTTTTTTTTTTTTTTAAATGAATAGGGTGGAATCCGCAGTAGAATCCTCTTGGAAATAGCCAAGGATTTGTGGTGGAGTCTATCTGTTTTCTCCAGGCATATATGAACTAAAACCAAACCTGAATGTAATATATCTCAGACAGTCTGATTCTGTCCCAGAACTGCAATCTGTCGGAAAGTATCTCAAGTTATGGAGTGCCAGATAATTACCGACCTAATCGGAAAGTTCTCAAATTAAAAGGAAAAATGTGTTTTCATTCGTGACCGGTCTTCAGCGCTCATCTTGCCCCCTGGGGCACGAGCCCATTGTATTTTTGATTATTAGGATTGCACAGTAGCTTTAGGACCTGGGTGACAGCCGAGACTAAACCAGTTCTTGTCGGCAGGTTGTTTTGTGAGGTGCTCGGGTTAATTACAGCCTCATGAAGGAGGTCGGCGTTCCTTCCCATAAGAGCTGTAACTAAACAGGAATGTTAATTGTGCACAGGAATCTTATAGGAGTGAGCCGGTGTTATAGGAGGGGCCCAGAATAAAGCTCTGTCCCAGCTGCCGCCATGACTCCCCAGCCTACGTAATCGCATCCGCCCATAGCCGGGTGTTCTCGGCCTCTCCCGCATACAATGACTTGTCATTTAGTCACTCAGTGAATGTTTGATCCTTTCTATAATGCCTTGGTTTAGTTGGTTGTAAAGTCAGTGGAAAAAAAAAATTGATGAAAAAGCCCCTTTTTAATAAGGGGGCTTCTGGTGACCATGTTTGAGATGCAGATGGGGTGACAGGATGTATATTTTCCTTTTAACCACCTAGATCCCACCTTCACTATTGTCTAGAGTTGAGCGAATTTGTTCGGGTTTCCTCTTAATCTGCAAGCTATAGCGCTTACCGAATAAGCTGCAGAGGGAACCCGGCTTCCTGGATCGCTCCGCCTGATCTGCGCCACAGCTGTCATGTGTTGCGGGTGTGTCAGTCACAGCACATGCATGGAGAGCCCAACAAACAGGATCTCCATGCATGTACTTTGACACAGCCGCGACACATGCAGCTGCGGCGCTGATCAGCTGAACAGCCAGAGAGATCCAGGAAGCCGGGCTCCCTCTGCAGCTTATTCGGTAAACGCTATAGCTTGCCGGATAAGAGGGAACCCGAACAAATTAGCTCAACTCTACTGTTGACCACAGCATCTAAGGGGGTTTAATGGCAGAGATCAGAGCAATCGCTTGGCCATCCCTGTGGGATATTGGCTGTATGTTTCAGCCAGCGTCGGAGCCTGTGCCAGTGCCATGGACAATACTGGTATCCATTTGCGGATTTTCTCTGTTAATCTCGTGTGTTCATAAACTTTTTGGAAGCTTCCAAATTTAACAAATCAATAACCCACTATTGTGTTAACCAGTATAGAGAACAGCAGGCGTGAAACAAAAAAGGCTATTCGAGTTGTCAAAACTGCAAGCAGTCAGCCGCCCCATCTAATGCCAAGAGGCCATTAAACATCTCTTGTCTTTCATCCTCAGGACACGCACCAGCTAAAACTACTTAAAACATTAGAAGGCCACGCATACGGGGTGTCCTACCTAGCCTGGAGTCCTGACGACAACTATCTTGTGGCCTGTGGTCCAGACGACTGCTCTGAGCTCTGGCTGTGGAATGTGCAGGTGAGATACCGTCACTGCAGTAGGTAAGAAACCAGAGATCATATGCGAACTGAGGCCTGAGCCTCTATCAATCCTGAGATTTAATGCATCTCCACCAGCAGAATAGTGAGGGCAGCTCTAGAGTATAATGCATAACTCAGGATCAGTAATGTATGTACACGGTGACTGCACCAGCAGAATAGTGATTGCAGCTCTGGGGTATAATACAGGATGTAACTCAGGATCAGTAATGTAATGTATGTACACAGTGACTGCACCAGCAGAATAGTGAGCGCAGCTCTGGGGTATAATACAGGATGTAACTCAGGATCAGTACAGGATCAGTAATGTATGTACACAGTGACTGCACCAGAATAGTGAGTGCAGCTCTTGAGGATAATACAGGATGTAACTCAGCATCAGTAATGTAGTGTATGTACACAGTGACTGCACCAGCAGAATAGTGAGTGCAGCTCTGGGGTAAAATACAGGATGTAACTCAGGATTAGTAATGTATGTACACAGTGACTGCACCAGCAGAATAGTGAGTGAAGCTCTTGAGGATAATACAGGATGTAACACAGGATCAGTAATGTATGTACACAGTGAGTGCAGCTCTTGAGGATAATACAGGAGGTAACTCAGGATTAGTAGTATATGTACATATAACACAACTTTTTTTATGTAAACTCTTTAAGCTTTTAGTTTGTGCTCATAACTAGACATATTAAAGACCCTGAAGAAGGGAGGGTGTAGTGTAAAGTTGCAGAATGTCCTCAGTCATTGCTCCACTACGTTTTGCACAGTGTAATCTCCTGACCTGATGTGAACTCTGCTGGAAACCTGATCTATAGTGTGGGCCAGAGCCCGTGTTCCTGACGTCTATGATTTCCATCTGTCTTCTTTCAGACTGGGGAGCTAAGGACAAAAATGAGCCAATCTCATGAAGACAGTCTGACTAGCGTGGCCTGGAATCCAGATGGAAAGAGATTTGTAACCGGCGGCCAACGTGGACAGTTCTACCAGTGTGTACGTACACAGCCCTCCCATCTCAAAGTGGTCTATTACCTGTAGTAAGCTAGCTGCTTGCTGTTTCCAAGACCCCAGGCTGGCATACCAAGAGCTGATACAACAACCACACAGAGATCAGCAGCTACAGGGGTGTCCCATAAAGCTTTGTCTCTTATCCATATGGTAGAGGATACATGTAAGATTTCTGGAGTCCCATAGTCGCCAGTGTGAATGGAGCAGACCCAAACTGACAGTGGTCGCACCTGTAATGGTTGTTTTTGTGTTGTTTTTTTTTTTTTTTTTTTCCAAACACAGGATCTGGATGGCAACCTTCTGGACTCCTGGGAAGGTGTGAGAGTGCAATGTCTGTGGTGCCTAAGTGACGGCAAAACTGTCCTGGCATCCGACACTCACCAGAGGATCCGGGGCTATAACTTCGAGGACCTTACAGATAGAAACATGTGAGATCTGCCCTCTTGTGTCTGGGTGTATTGTCTGATCATTATGGGGGGGGGTGCGCACAGAGGTCTCTTATGCCTCAGATTTCTTAGGACATCGGATACAGTGTATTTCAGATGTTGCCTCATTTAACCCCCTACTTTTGTCTGTTTCAGAGTACAAGAAGACCATCCTATCATGTCATTTACAATATCGAAAAACGGAAGACTAGCATTGTTAAACGTAGCTACTCAGGTAAGCCCTGACCCTGCGCTCTGGTCTCTAGAATATGTATGTAATCAACGGGCAAAATAGAAATCTAAAAAGTTTCTTTGGGGCAGTCAGATTGTCCCTCAATATCTGCCATCTTGTGGAAACGAGGATCTCACAGGTTGGACTTCTGCTCGGCCGATCTTTTACGCTCAGGCAGCTGCTTATTCTCTCCACCCCAGTGAAACATCTAAGCTTAGATCAGCCAATGGTGCAGGTTTATTTATAGGGAAGTTGGGAGAGACGGGTGACCAAAAAAGCATCTCACAGACAGCTATCTCCTGCCGTAGAGACTAAATATACTGAGGCCAGGATAAAACCAACCACGTGCCAAATGTTTGGTGCATGCAACGTGCATTAGAATACAACTGGAAATCTTTTAGAGTTATGTCTAGTTGGAGGATTCGTGGGGTCTTGTAACTGAAAAATGGAGGTCTGAGTATGCTTAAAAAGAAAATATGAAATTAAAGGGGTTTTGCATTACTTGGACACCCCTCTTAATATGCATGAAGCAAACCAAAAACTTTAAATCTACTGGTGCCGCTCCAGCAATGTCAGCGGCTTGTGTGACAGCCGATCAGTGGGTTGCTGTCGGGCTGATTCACTCACACTTACCTCAGATGCTGAGTGTTTTAGCAGGCGCTGATTAGCTGCAGCGCTCGTGACATAACCATGGCATGCAGGCAGCAGGAGACTTGCCGCTGTCATTGCTGACCCAGCGCCAAAGGTAGATTTTAAGGTATTTTTTTACTTCTAATTTTGAGTGAAGTTTTTCATGGTCTTTTTCCCTGTTTTTCCTGCAGGGTGTTCACTTATGGGATTTGCAGGACCGAGTTTTAGTGAGAAAATACCAAGGCGTGACGCAGGGCTTCTACACAATACACTCGTGCTTCGGCGGCCATAACGAAGACTTCATCGCTAGCGGCAGTGAAGGTAACACGCTTCAGCTTTTCTCTTCTACTCCAGTACCTGGGTTTTCTGTACTGGTGATATTGTAGTTTACTTGTGCCATCCATCCCAGAAATTTTAAAGGTATCCCTTCACACCAGGCCCTGCTGATGTGGTGTCCACCAAACATTTGGCAGGTACCATATGCTCCTGTCGGACATCTTACACCCATCCCTTCAATAGCTGTGAAGTGTCTGTATCAGCAGCGTATCCCAGCTCCTGAGTCAGAAGCATAAAGTGCTGGATGGCCCCCTTTTTAATTAAGAATCTCTTCTGCCCGTCTCTCAACAGATCATAAGGTATATGTCTGGCACAAACGCAGTGAGTTACCCATCGCAGAGCTGACTGGACACACGCGCACCGTAAACTGTGTGAGTTGGAACCCACAGATTCCCTCGCTGATGGCCAGCGCTTCTGATGACGGCACAGTTAGAATATGGGGACCAGCACCTTACATAGAAAACCAGGAGTTTGAAGGTAATTATGTTACATATTGAACGGCCATTGATTTCTCTTAACGAGCTGCAGTCGCTAATTTGCCTTTAGTCCCCGGCTTCTGCCGGGAAAGAGTAAAGGAGACCTACCACCGGTGGGGCACCCCAGGACTGGAGGGCGGCAGAACGTGCACAAACAAATTAGAAAGATGACTGAAAGCAGCAGAGGGAAGATTGGGAACTGCAGAGAACCCTATAAAGTGATAAGGCTAAAGTCTACAGGGGGCAGGAGGAGTCCAGGAGATCAGAGATGATGAGAATACAACTCTTAATACTGCACTATGGATATAGCGGGTGGGATGTAGAGCGGGTCGGGGTGCGGCAATACTTACCTGTCCGGTGTCATTAATGGGGTATTGCAGGCATTATGGGGAAAAAAAAAGTTATTGGGAGGGTGATAAACGCTCCTAATACGTGAATCCTAAATCGTGATGTCCGGTTCCACCCCAAACCTAAACATTTGGGGTCACATATAAAAAAAAAAAAAATTATCAATGGGGAATGTTATTGTTAAAGGGGTCGTGCAGGATTGGAAAAACATGGCTGATTTGTTTCAGAAACTCCACCACCACCGACCACAAGCACAACCCAGGCTCAGGGGAGCTGTTTTATTTCAACAGTGCCATGTTTTTTGAATCCTGGACAATCCCTTTTTAATGTTCATAAATCAGTAAGAATTGTTGAATTTTAACTTTTGTTCGTTTTTTTTTTTTTTTTTTCTCCTTTCCTCCTTCTCTCCCTCCAAAATGCCCCCACACTTCCGCTCTAGAGGAATGCAGTAGCATGGACAGTTGATGGCAAATTTCTGTTTTTTGTTTTTGTTTTTTTCCTTTTTGGCTGAAGACGACTTCTCTTAACTTAAAACTTAGTCGTATTTTTAAATGGCTTGGGATTGGTGCAAACAAAACAGGATTGATAGCGGGACAGACGCTTTTCAAGAGAAGTTAAAAAAAAAAAAAACACACACAAAAAAAAACCTACAAGTCTGGTGCCCTCCCCTGGGGGCAGATCATATACCACCCTGCTTCATAGTACCCGGCTCTGATGATGAAGCACGTCGTTAGATTGTTATTGGACACCTTGTTACCCTCTCCCCATCGGTTGTGAAGAACTGTGCTATATTCAAGCTGTCCATTGAACTCGGTATTTTTTTATTTTTTTTTTATTCCCATTTCTGCCTTTTTTTTTTTTTTTTGTTTTTTTTGTGTCCGGCAGCCTACCATCCTCGTTGCTCTTCTGTGTAATGAAGTTTAATGCTTGTTTGGGGGGGAAACAAATTGAAGAAAAAAAACAACTTATTTAACAGTTTAGAAGGCTTGATAGATCGCTTTAGTCTGAGTATCCATTTAATAGGAAAGTATTTTCTCCTCTCGTTTCATGGATTCTTTCCGCCTTATTTAGCTTGAGATCTTTCCAGCTTGGTTCATGGATAGTAGCCTTACTTCTATTATATATTTTATTTTTTTTCATGGTTTTTTTTTTTTAATTTTAAAATGTATCCAGATATTAAAAGTTTGCTGAACCCTGTCCAAAAAAACACACAAACCCAGTATATATGATATTAACAAAAAAATAACAATTTAACCTAACATATATATAAATAAGAAAATCCTAGGTTTTGTACTTTGCAGCATCACATGTGTTGCCCCCCCTCTCCCCCACCTTGTCAGGGGTTCATGGCACAATTTTTTTTTAAAAGAATAAATTATTTATAGGACTGTAGGGAGTTCATTTTGTGTAAAATTTAAAAAACAAATAAAAATAAAAAATTTCAACCAGCTTTATTGAGACTCTCCACAGCGGAGATAATGGTAGGAGGGGTGGTCATTGGTTTATAACCATCCCTCCTTCCCCTTTTAATGCACAATTTCAAGACAGGGGAGGGGAATGGTATTTTTTTTGCCCCCCCCATGTTTGATCGCAACGCTGTAATAGACGTCCTTTTATTTTGCTGCTGATGTTTAGGTCTTAGATGAGGTCTGAGGCACAGACCTCATTCTTTGGCAATAGGGAGCCGCCTCCGCTGGGGTCACTCAATCAGTCGTGGCCAACGGTGTTTTTATTTTGCGCTTTCTAAGATCCGGGGGGGAGGGTGAGTAACGGAAACGGCGGCTACCCTCATCCTCAGATTAAGGTGGGTCTAATATAATGCATTGCTGTGTTACTGGATGTGGTTATGACTGCAGCTCCCATCATCCCCCTGAAAGGCAGTGTCTGTTACTGCACGGTGGGAGTTGTCGCTTCACAATCGCGGTGGGGTCCTGTTCACACTAGGCCTCACTCTGGGCAGACCTGTGGTCTCTGTCCTATGACAGTCATGTGGTTCTATGGGGGTATACCATATCGCTTCCCCATGTCCCTAGAGGTAGTATGGAGCCAGAGGTGGCGGGTCGGCCCGTTGTAGATCTTACATTGGACCTGATCTATAGGACAAGGAGCGGCCATAGAACCCGTTTCCATATGGGGGCGCCGGAGATGGGGAGATGTGGACTGATCCCTCCTTTCTTTGCAAGTTCAGTTTTGTTTACATTTTCTTTTCCTGTGCACCTCATACCGTACAGTATCCACACAGTCTGCTATGATGAGTTGGGGGGTAGTGGAGTGCCATACACAATCCCTCTGAGGTTTACAGTCAAAGCTCTATCCTACAGGTAGACTTTTTTTTTGGGGGGGGGGGGGTGAGGAGAATGGCTTGCAACCCATTGCCAGTAATGGCAGATGATAGTAGGCACGGGTTTGCATGTTCTTCGTGCAAGAATGATGATGGGACCGAGTCTTCCAGATCTGCTGGATGCATGGTTTGGAGTGGTCCACGAAACCGTGGGCCATCACCTCTCCTGCCACATCCCCCATTACGAATGGAAGATATAAGGGAATTCATTAGTGCTTTAGCAGTCATCCAATCCAGGGTTTCCCAACTCCAGTCCTCAAGGCACACCAACAGATCATGTTTTCAGGATTTCCTTAGTATTGCTCAGGTGATAATTGCTTCACCTCTGCAATACAAAGGAAATCCTGAAAACATGATCTGTTGGTGTGCCTTGAGGACTGGAGTTGGGAAACCCTGATCCAATCTATTAGTGGTGACTGCTGTGATCTGGCTCAACCACAGGCACCATTTTCAGCAGAGAAGGAAGAATGGCCATCTTTAGCAATGGTGGGTAAGGTTTGTATGGTGTAGGAGCGGGCATGTGGGGGGGGGGGGGGGGGGCAATACTAGGATCTAACATTCAGCTGGATCCTATAAGACCACCATAAACAGGTGCATATTTTATATTGCAAAAGGAAATATGTACAGGTCTTTGTAACGGCCCCTCCGGAAAGCCTCTGGTGCACTTATGTCACACACGTATGATCTATGCAGCATCGCCCGGCGGCTGTTACAGACCAGACCCTGGCGCTGTGCACACCATCACATGTCGCTTTGGAGCACAAGCGACGGGCGGTTCATAAAGCCTCATTTTTTACATTTGATTATTTTATGTATTGCCATCATTTAAGTTACTGACAACCACTAGAAGCAGATGACTCACAAGTAATAACTGGGGGCTGAGCTGTGATACCAGACCCAGCCTCTGGCCAAGAGAGGCACTGTTCCTAACTTCATGCTACCGCTTTTCTGTACCCTCCCAATTGCAGAGTCGGCCAAATGGAAAAGGAGTATTAGAAGCCGTAGTAGTCCCTGTGTATATTACATAACGAGAAGTCCCATGTCCACAATTAATACAGCCGCTGACCTTGCCAGTGACGAAGACGACTGAGATCTGTAGAAAAACCTTTCAGAAATGGTGCCACCACCCCGAATGTGGGTTGTTCTTGGTATTACAGCTAAGCTCTGTTCATGTCATGGTCTGGGGGTCATGCTGTTTCTTAAAGGGGTTGTCCAGAGTTTGAAAAACATGGCTGTTTTAAGTTTTTTTTTTTTCCTTTTTAATTGCTGTACGCAGCAAAATTTAGCTAGTGTGTGGACACAAAGCAATCATTAGCACTTAGTCCGAGGTCGAGTCGTGCACCCCTGTGTAAGGCAGATCCCCCCCCCCCCCCCCCCCCCTGCTCTGTGTTGTAGAAGCAGAAGGTAAGCATTCATTTTGCAAAATGAAGACTTGGAGGACTTTTTTTTTTTAAATTCCCCAGATGCAATGAATCTCCTTTGATTTTTGTCCCTCGTTGGGCACAAAGCTGCCATTGTAACTTGCCAAATACAAGTCCTGCTCTTTCCTTAATATCCCAAGTAATGTGGATGGACTGACTCGACCGTCAGTATATTTCTGTGCAATAAAAAAAAAAAAAAAATCAAGGAACCGACTGCTTCCGGCACCGTATGTGCTGCGTTTCACGTCTCCACAGTGGCTCCAACTATATTTTTATAAGCCTAGAATTTACATACGACACCATTTTTTTTTTTTTCCAATTGGTTTTATTTTTTATTTGTTTTCCACCCTTTGGGTCAGGATAGATATTCTAAAAGTTTCATATGTTTAGTATTAAGGTCAGATGCAAAAAACAAAACAACAATGGCATCTTGAAAAATAAAAAGTTTAAAAATGTTAACAAAAAAAATTAAAAAAAAGTAAAGAAAATAAAAAAAAATGACAAGGTTTTAGTGGGAAAAAGTTAGAATTAAAAATAAAAAAAGACCATAAAGCATTACGAACCAAGCTGCAGGGATCAAGAAGAATAAAAACTTTTAAATTGATCTCAAGATTTTAAAGTTGTGGAGATTTGTATGGAGTTGTGGTGGATCTAGTTAACACTTAGAGCTTTTTGGTATGTAATGACTATTTGCTATGGACTGATATTAAATGTTTCAAAAGAATGCTCTTACTATTTTATTTTTTTTTTCTTTTGATCTATATTACGCCGTTTGTTACTTTGTATTATTTACCACATTAAAGTATAAAACTAAAGTCTCCAATATTTATTTTCACTGCTTTTACTAATTGGGAGCTTTTTTTTTTTAGGAAATGGGGGTTTTTTTTTTATCCCCTTTGTCAGTACACAGCATAATGTATTCCCTTTCTTTCAAGTCAATGAACAGATAAGTAATAGATCAATTTATCTTTTACTGATACTGAGTTACCTCCTGTATTATACTCCAGAGCTGCACTCACGGTGTGGTCAGTAGTATGTGCCCCCCTCCTATTCACCACCTCCCATCCTACATCCATTAATATGGAGTCGGCCCTTCTGCAGACATGACAGCTTCCACTGTGCTGGGGAGGATTTCTATGGGATTTTGGAGTTTTCCTCCTTCAGCCAGAGGAACATTTGTGAGATCAGACCCAGTTGCTGGGGGGAAGCTGAGCTCACAAGCTCCATTATTGGTGAGGGATGGGGCTGAGGTCTTGGTTCTGTGCGGCCGCTCATGTTCACCCCCCCATTGTCTGTATGGAGCTTGTGCACTGGGCACAGTCAGGGGAACAGAAAAGGGGTGAACCCCAACTGTTCGCACAAAGCTGAAGCTACAATTGTCCACAATGACTTGAAGATTTCCCATCTCTGGAACTAAGGCCACCCCCGATTACACCCCCATAGCATTATCCTCCACCATCTGTACAGGAGCACAATGCAGTCAGGGGGCAACATCCTCCTGGAATCACCAAACCCAGACTCCTCCATCAGACGCAGATAGAGAAGTGCGATCCGTCACTGCACAGAACACGTCTCCTGCAGCGTCCAGTGGTGGCGGCTTTTTACCACTCCATCCGACGCTCAGCGACATACAGCTACATGCAGCTGCTCGGGCATGAAGCTCCCCGTGGGGGCGCAGTGTTTATGCTGATGTTACAGCAGTGGAGGTCTGTACTCTGCAGTTATAGGGTGTCAGCAGAGAGTTGGTAACTTTTCTAGTCTCAGCAATTGGGGGTGCCCCCACTCTGTAACGTTACAGGGTCTCCAATGTGTGGATGAGTTGCTGCGGTTCGTTCCACGTCTCAATATCACTCATCAGAGATGGAGGAAGAAAGGTCATGGATAGACGGTGCCATCCTGTAATAGCAGCCACCAGGTATCAGTGAGCTCTGCACCACCGGCCAATCTGTCACAGATGACATGGCAAGGGGCCGAAGATTATACACCGGGAAAAAGAGGGGCTGGAAATTAGAGATTAAGACATTTAGCCCAATTCTTTTCTATATATAGTGTATTTTACATTACCATACGCAGGAGGAGCAGAAAGATTCTCTCCATGCGCCACAGATAATGTATACTCATCTGCTTGAAATCTGCTCTCTCTAACCTCATTCAGACAGAACTTTCTGCTACATGTGACTATAACCAGCAGTGGTTCCTACAGTGATGACATGAGACACCGAGAGGCAGACCCCCATGGACAGGTCAACTTTAATGGAAAGCAAATACGACCCCAATCATAACAATACAAAATCACCTTAAGAACCCCAAAATTATTCTCTACAAAGTGCAGCATTGTTCTATTGCTTCATCCACTCCATCGATCGTCAACCTACAGGTCTTCGGCGCTTGCAAAACTGCAACTCCCAACTTGCCACGTTTTGTCATTTTTTGCAACAACGGGAGAGTCAGAAATTCAGTTCTAAAGTCGTGTAAACATCTCTGGGACCGGGATGGTCATTTTTCAGTGCAACCTCCTCAACCCCCTGAATGCTGGTGCGCCATGGAATTCAGTGCTCCAAATAAAAATGGCCAGAAAGAAGTGAAGGTACAAGAAGCCGTCACAATTTATACAAAAAAAAAAAAAAGTAGAGGCACAAACAAACCAACCAATCTGATCACATCTTTCATCTGTCCTAGACTAATGAAAGCTGCATTGTGATTGGCTACTTCAAGAAACTTTTTTTTTTAGTTAACTTTTATACATGAGGCCAATGGACTCGTCACAGATTCCACAAAAAAAACCACAAGGAGTTTTCAACTTTGGGAAAATTATTTTCTTTTTTTAAAAAAAAAAAAAAAAACAGAAAAAAAAAAGATTATGGAGTTCAAATAAAAAAAAAAAAAAATACTGCACACTTCATTGAGTGCCATATCTCATTAACCCTTCTTGTTCTTTCTGGCTCCTCACACGTTTGAAGGTCGTCGAGTGATTTGTGTGTCGATTGATCTCAGTTGTTTATTAGGGCCAAAATCATGCTGAAAAGACAAAATAAAAAGAGTCAAGATTTCATCTCCAGAACTCCTGGCATATCTGTCCCAGGCTATACGGCAAATCCTACACGTGAGCTGTATTCCTGAGGTCATTATATGTGTATGTACAGTGTAAGTGTATTTAAGCACGCACACGCACCTCAGGACTGCAGCTCACCTGTAGGATTTGCCGTATAGCCTGGGACAGAGTCATCTCATTATACAGTTATGGTTTTAATGACAGGTGATGGCTCTATTGTACTGTGGGAGGCCTAAATGAGGCAGCATAACAATACACACACAGTAGGACAAAATTTTTTGATCCACTGCCGATTTTGCAATTTTTATCGTAGGTACACAACCTGTGAGAAGCAAAATCTAAGAATTAAAAAACAGAAGATCACTTTGTATGATTTCTAAATATTTCATGCAATAAAATAATTACATTGTATTTGATCACCTACTAACCAGCAAGAATTCTGGCTCTCAGACCTGTTGGTTTTTCTGTAAGAAGCCTCCTACTCTGCACTCATTACCTGTATTATTTGCAACTGTTTGACCTCATTACCTGTATAAAAGGCACCTGGCCACACTCAATCACACTCCAACCTCTTCACCATGGCCAAGACCAAAGAGCTGTCTAAGGACACCAGGGACAAAATTGTGGAACTGCACATAGCCAGGATGGGCTACAAGACAATAGGCAAACAGACCCAGTGAGCCCCTACTGGTGCTACTCACCAGGTATTACACCTCAATACCCCTCTCCATTTGTCTCCAACGTTGTGTTGTGCTGATTCCTTTGCAGCTGCCTATGTATCCTACTTGCTGACTGTGGGATTCAGTCTATGTTGTGACATGTTACAATTATACTTGTAATTATGGGGTTTTTACCTACACCATATTGCAGGATGGATGCAACTTAAAATTACTGAATTCTTTAACACAAATGTTAACTGCACATAAGTACAAGGAATTTGAGAATGTTGGGAATGTAAGGGTGCTGCAATCCTCTCACCTGATCCTTTACTCAGTCCTATATATTCAGATGCCTCCTAAGGGGGCACGTGTCTCCCTGCAGCATAAGTATCACTGCAGCAAAAGTATCGTGAAGATGCAGGTATTACAACGGCAGGAGTCAGGACCCCACACTATACAGCTGTCTCTTGGGTATGTCTGCTGAGTAAGCACTTCTTATTACTTGTATCTAGCTTTTCTGTTCACCCTCCTACTCCTTCACCATGTTTACATATGCCCTCACAGTGTTTGCTCCTTTAATCCTCACTCTCCTTTGCTATTCCCAAACCCCAGCACCCTCTGACCAAATAACCATCTCCCATTCCCTATTTCCTCCCCACCTAACCTCCTCTGCTGAACTGCTCCTCAATCTCAAATCTGTCCTAATGAAACCTAAAACAAGCTGCCCACTCTCCTCACTACTGGTGACATATCTCCTAATCCTGGACCCCCACAGCTCATAACCCCCATTACTACCCCTTCCTACTGCTCCCTATCTAATAAAAACTACAGCAATCTTTCCAACTTAAAACCCGTGCCATTGACACCCAACCCCCTGCTCCCTCTCTCTGGAGCACTTTGGAATGCCCGCTCCATCTGCAATAAGCTTCATGTGATTCATGACCTCTTTCTCGTAATCTTGCCTTTCTCGGCCTCACAGAAACCTGGCTGACACCCTCTGACACCGCCTCCCCTGGTACGGCAGCCTCCACTTCACCCACACTCCTCGCCCTGGCAACACACACGATGGAGGAGTGGGTCTTCTCCTTTCTTCCAACTGCACCTTTAACCCAATCCCACCTCTTCCCTCCCTAATCCCTCTTTTGAAGTCCACTCTGTCCGCATCTCCCTCCAACCTCCAAGGGGCCATCATATACTGACCTCCAGGCCCGACCACTGCCTTCATTGACCAATTCTCTACCTGGCTTCTTCACTTTCTTTCAACTGACATCCCCACTATCATCATGGGTGACTTCAACATCCCCACTGATACGCTTCAGTCAGCAGCCTCCAAATTCCTGTCTCTTACTTCATCCATTGGACTTACTCAGTGGTCCTCCGCAGCCACCCACACAGACAGACATACACTAGACCTGGTCTTCACCCGTCTCTGCTTCCTATCTAACTTCACAACCTTCCCTCTCCCTCTGACCACCATCTACTCACTTTCTCATCCCTGTCCTCCTCTCCTGGCACCCATGTCCAGCAACATGCGCACCCCCGCAGAAACCTTGCAACCTAGACACCCATGCGTTCTCTGAATATTCTACCACTGGCATCCATATCCTCACTCCAAGACAGAGACAGTGCCACTGCTTTCTACAATGCCACTCTCGCATCAGCTCTTGACACGGTCGCCCCTCTCGTTCATGGCAGAATGCGACGTACCAACAGACAACCCTGGCACAATAACAGCACTAAAAAGCTCTGGCAAGTGTCCAGGGTTGCAGAGCGGTGTTGGAAGAAAACATTCACAAGATGACTTCACTGCATTCAAACAGGCAACACTCGCTTTCAAATCTGCCCTCACCTCTGCTAAACAGGCCTACTTCACAACCCTCGTGTCTTCCCTATCCTACAACCCCAAACAGCTATTCAAAACTTTCAACTCTCTCCTCCGCCCACCACTGCCTCCTCCAACCTCCCTCATCTCTGCCGAGGACTTTGCCACACACTTCAAAAATAAGATTGACCAAACAAGGCAAGTCTTCATCACTCAACCACCACAACCCCTTTGTATACCAGACCAATGCCCAAACTCCATAACCTCCCTCTCCAACATCACTGAAGGGGAGCTTAATTGTCTCCTCTCCAAATCGCACCTCACGACCTGTGCACTTGACCCCATCCCATCCCACCTTATCCCCAACCTCACCACCACACTTATCCCATCCCTAACCCACCTCTTCAGCCTATCGCCAACGTCTGGTACCTTCCCTTCTGCTTTTAAACATGTCACAATCACGCCTATCCTTAAAAAGCCAACCCTCGACCCTACCGCTATGTCCAGCTATCGCCCAATATCGTTGCTCCCATTCGCTTCCAAACTCCTGGAACAGCACGTCCATGCTGAACTTTCCTCCCACCTATCGTCTAACTTGCTCTTTGACAATCTACAATCTGGTTTCCGCCCCCATCACTCCACTGAGACAGCCCTGACCAAAATTACTAACGACCTACTTACAGCCAAATCAAATGGACAATATACTCCTGCTTCTAGACCTGTCCTCTGCATTGGAAGAAAACATATGCAAGATAATGTCACTGCATTCAAACAGGCAACGAGCGCTTTCAAATCTGCCCTTACCTCTGCTAAGCAGGCCTACTTCACAACCCTTGTATATTCCCTATCTTACAACCACAAACAGTTATTCAAAACTTAACTCCCTCCTCTGCCCACCACTGTCCCCTCCAACCTCCCTCATCTCTGCGGAGGACTTTGCCACCCACATCAAAAATAAGATCCTAATAAGGCAAGTTTTTATTGTTCAACCACCACAACCCCTTTGGTCTGGTATACAATGCCCACACCCCCCCTAACCTCTCTGTCCAACATCACTGAAGGGGAGATTGTCTCATCTCCAAATCACATCTCACTACTTGTGCACTAAACCCCATTCCATCCCACCTCCTCCCCAGCCTCACCACCATTCTTATCCCATCCCTAACCCATGTCTTCAACCTATCACTAACTTCTGGTACCTTCCCTTCTGCTTTCAAACATGCCACAATCGCGACTATCCTTAAAAAGCCAACCCTCGACCCAACCGCTATGTCCAGCTATCGCCCAATATCGTTGCTCCCATTCGCTTCCAAACTCCTGGAACAGCACGTCCATGCTGAACTTTCCTCCCACCTATCGTCTAACTTGCTCTTTGACAATCTACAATCTGGTTTCCGCCCCCATCACTCCACTGAGACAGCCCTGACCAAAATTACTAACGACCTACTTACAGCCAAATCAAATGGACAATACTCTATACTCCTGCTTCTAGACCTGTCCTCTGCTTTCGACACAGTAGACCACTGCCTCCTACTACAGTTCCTCTCCTCCTTTGGCATCAAAGACCTCGCCCTATCCTGGATCTCATACCTTTCCAACCGCACATTCAGCGTCTACCACTCCCACACCACCTCCTCATCCCACCCTCTCTCTGTTGGAGTCCCCCAAGGCTCTGTTCTAGGACCCCTACTCTTCTCAATTTATACCCTTCGCCTGGGATAACTCAAAGTACCATGGATTCTAGTACCATCTTTATGCTGGCGACACTCAGATCTACCCCTCTGCTGCCCAGAATCCCGGAGTGTCTATCAGCCATATCCTCCTCTCACTTCCTCAAGCTCAATGTGGACAAATCTGAACTCCTCATCTTTCCTCCATCTCACAGATCTTCCTTACCTGATCTATCACAATTAACGACCACGACCACGACCAGCTCTACCCTCGCCTACTGTATTATCACCCATCCCTTGAAGATTGTGAGCCCTCGCGGGCAGGGTCCTCTCTCCTCCTGTACCAGTTATGACTTGTATTGTTTAAGATTATTGTACTTGTTTTTATGTATACCCCCCTCACATGTAAAGCGCCATGGAATAAATGGCGCTATAACAATAAATAATAATAATAATAATAATAATAATTAACGACATCACGTTTCCCCAGCACCGGAAGTCGGCTGCCTCGGAGTAACCCTCGACTCTGCCCTGTCCTTACCGCACATCCAAGCTCTTTCTACCTCCTGACGCTTCCAGCTCAAAAATATTTCCAGAATCCGTCCTTTCCTCAACCCTCAATCTACTAAAATGCTTGTGCACGCCCTCATCATCTCCCAATTAGACTACTGCAACATCCTTTTCTGTGGCCTCCCTGCTAACACCTTCACATCTCTCCAGTCCATGCTTAACTCTGCTGCCCGACTAATTCATCTCTCTCCTCGCTACTCCTCCGCAAATCTCTTTACTGGCTCCCATTCCCTCAGTGTACCTGACCTACAAGGCCATCTATAACCTGTCTCCTCCATATGTCCCTGAACTAATCTCCCGATACATTCCCGCACGTAATCTCCGGTCCTCCCAAGACCTCCTTCTCTCCTCCACACTTATTCATTCCTCACCCAACCGCTTCCAAGACTTCTCCCGAATAGCCCCCATCCTCTGGAATTCCCTGCCCCAACATGTCCGACTATCAACCACATTTGGATCCTTCAGACGGAACCTGAAAACCCACCTCTTCAATAAAGCCTACAGCGACCCAGCTGCCTCCTCACCACTACCGGAGATATCACCTCAACCAACACTGGAGCTGCTGCAACCCCCCAACCTACTGTCTCCTTCCCAACCATCCTGTAGCATGTAAGCCCAAAAGAGCAGCGTCCTCTCCCCTCTGTATCAGTCTGTCATTGTAAGTTTACAGTAAGTGATATCTGTAATTTGTATGTAACCCCTTCTCATGTACAGCACCAAGGAATCAATGGTGCTATATAAATAATGGTGGGCTCCTGGAAATACAATTACCAGTAGGAGTGATTTCTACTTTTCCAGGAAGTCCCTCATGACAGCACCACCAGGAGAAATACCAAATACGTGGCTTCTAGGGCAAGACCACTGCCTAAAGGACACTGCTTCCATAAGCTTACTATTGGCCCGATATGTCCAGCTTGTAATATTTACAGAAGGTGTTTATGCTAGACCAGGTTGTGGCCCTACAGGTCTGGTCCACTGAGGCTCCTGCCCGGTCAGCCCAAGAAGTGGAGATTGCTTGCGTTGGATGTGCTTTAATGCCCTCTGGTGGAGTGCTCCCTTCTGATTCATATGCCACGGAAATAGTGAATGTGATCCATCTGGATAATGTCGCTTTTGAGGTCTTCTTGCGTGAGAACTGAACGAAGAGGTGAGTCTTGTCTCCAAGCTTCCTTGGCTTTCACGTAACGTAGAACCGACCGTCCTACATCCAGTGAATGAAAATTTCTCTTTCATTCCTTGGGTTGTGGGAAAAGGAAGGTAGAATGATCCACTGGTTTAGGTTTACACTGGATATCACCTTCGGAAGAATAGTTGGGTCAAGATTAAGCAAGCACTACACGATCCTCTAGAATATGAAGATGGGGATCCCTCACTGACAGGGCTTGGATCTCCAACTTTCTTTGCTGAAGTGACTACGATCAGGAATCTCATCTTCTTGGAAACTAGTTTGAAGTTGATGTTTTCCTGGGTTTTAAAAGGTTTAGATTTATAAAAAGGTACAATACTTTCCTGACGGGTTTTTTTTATGGAGAAGAGACTGAACAGTGTACCTGGACGATTTCTGAATAGGGTACTGGAATGACTGCTCCAGTCGATATCAAATCCCTGACGTCCCCCATAAGAGTATTTTTAGGGAGGTTGGAGATTAGGGGACGGTTAGACAAAACTTTTCCGGAGAGGGCTGAGTAAATTGTATCCTGTAGCCTTCCCCAACAGTATGTAGAATCCACTAATTCACTGAGATGGCATGGCATGGCCTGGCCTGGCCTGCCCCCCCCCCCCCCCCAGAAAAATCGAAGACTGCCCCCCTACAACCCTGGCCTCAAGGTCTTTCTGGTGGGCCTGAACTAAACTGGGTGCCTCTACCCTTACCTCCCTTGGGGTAGCTCCAACTTCCCGTTTTCACTTTCTCTTTGAATTCTTGTCTTTGGGACAGACGGGACCTCCAAAAAGAAGGTTGTCTCTTCGGCCTCTTCCTCTGGGAAACCTTTTATGTTGCCAGAAGACCTTTCTAGCATCTCGTCTAACAGGGGTCCGAATACCGGTAACTCTGAAGACGGGATGGAGCATAACTTGCTTTCCGAATTACTATCTTTCAACCAGGTTTTTAACCAGATGGCCCTCCTAGCTAAGATTGAAAGTATGTTGTTTCTGGCTGCAAACCCTGAACGCTGTTGCCTTTGTTAGGATGAGGTTGAGACGTTAATTTGTCAATCCATAAGCACATGGACCTAGCTACGGAGGTGGCAGCTATGTTGGCTTTGATGATGGCAGCTGATGCCTCCCAGGCTCTTCTTACAAACCCTTTTGCTTTTCTATCCATGGCATCCCGGAGACATGAGTCTTCAAAGAGGATTGAAGTCTTACTTGCCACTCAAGAAATGGTAATGGCAATTTTTGGTTCTATTCACAAACCTTGACTTCCTCTGGATCAAAGGATAGACGGGCTCTGAAGTCTCTGGGAATGACAAGTCTCTTTTCTGCATCTTCTTATTCCTCCATGATCATGTCCCTGATCTGTTTGTTGACTAGGAACACTGTTCCTCTGAGCTCTCAGTACAAACATCTCGTCCTGTATTGAGTGAGCCACCCGAGTCTCCTCAACTTTCATGTTATTCCATACTGCAAGTAATAAATAATCAGTGTTCTCAGATGAGAAATACTTTTTTTTTTATCTCCTCTGAGGGGATCTGAGGCACAACTGTTATGAATGAGTCACCGGAGGAGAAAACAAAAATACAAGCTAAGTCCAGAAAACCGGAGAGGTTGGTAGCTATCGGATTGCAGACCCCTGATCCTATACACCACAACTAACAGTAGCCGTGGGGCGTTCCTACGGTGCCCTAGACCCCTCGTCACAGCCGAAGAACTACATAAGCCTAAAGAAGGAAAGGGGAAATCTAAACTGCCCCAGAGCAGACCCCAAAGCAATAGACAGCCCCCAACATGTATTGTCGGTGAAAAACAGATGAAAACACAAACACAGATAGAAAGACAGGCTGAGCAAACGATGGGGCCCAACTAACTAGATAGGACAGGACAGAAAAGATGCTGGCTGCAATCCGCAAAAAACCCTACCAAAAATGTCCCAACCGTCTGATAGGGAAAAAGGCCCTGAAGTCACTAGACTTCAAAATCACTATATCAGCACTCAGGTATATTCTGAAAACAGAGCAAAGAGATCAACTGATCAGAGACAAAAATGGAATTCAGCCAGTCCCAACCAGGGCAGGCTGATCACAAACACTAAGGAAACCAGACAAAATCTCATGGAATAATAGCAGGGCAAAAAACTTAGCTTTTAGTAGACAGGAACTAAACTGGATGCAAGAGCTCAGAGCAGAAAGGATCACCAGCAGCCCTGCAGGGCGTTGGCTGCCTTATATCCACTCAGAAATTCCAGATGTCCAATCACACTCCGCCCGTTCAGATGACAGGTTCTTCCCATCCCAATCAATTTCACTACCTCTCTTCACCAGCAGAGGGAGTTCATCAGGCATCAAAGGTGAAGGGGAGAATGAACTCAAAACACACAACCTCGTCACCTTCCAGATCCTGGTCAGAATATGAAGAACCCTCTTCTTCTGACGATTCCTCCATTTCTCATCTAGCTCGCTTATGATGGGATTGTGATGTACAATGCCCGAAGATATGTTTTCTGTTGCAATGTGCTAACAAATCCTCCATCCTAGGACATTGTAAACTGTCAGTAGTAGGAATTCTTTCCCCCCAGGTTTTATCAACCCTGCCACTTCCTCTGGAAGAGCAGGAATGTTAATTAGCTAGACCATCTTCCTCACACCATTTGGCTTCTCTCAGCTGAAAGAGAAAAAAAGTGCGGGAACTAAACTCTTTGTTTGAAACCAGGAGTTTGAATAAAACAATAAGGGATTGTCCCGCGAAAACCATACCCAGCAGAAATATAAAAATCATATTTCTGCGATCCGAGCAGACCCAGCTTCGCTGTGGTGCCTGTTGCAAAACTCTCGGATGTCCAGAACCTGAGATATGATTTGCGCCCAAATGGACGGTCATATCGCATAGATGTTTGATGTTTTCTTGATGGGCTCATTACGCTGGGAAACATGATACCACTGATGAGTCCATACCAGCTTCTCCCATAAAGTTATAGCTAATCTAAGTTTTGTAGCCAAAACATAACTTGGATAAGAGAGGTGGGATCAACCCAGAATGCACCTCTCTGTGATGTCACATAGGAAAGTCTATAAGGCATTTCCTGGGCAAACCAGCTCAGAACAGCTCAAGTCGTCGTGCTAGAAGGACCCCAATGAGCGGAGAAGTGCAGCTCCGCCTCCACCCACCTTAGCCGCATGGTCTGCCTACGGAACAATATGGAACTGTGAGTGTAATCTCTTTGTTTTCTCCACTTTTATTTTATACCTGTACTGTACATATTTTATGTCTCAATTTTATAGCAACTTTTATCTGTAATCACTGTCCTCTTTCGGAAAATGAAATTATTTAGATCTGTCTCCATGCTCTAAGAATCGAACTATACGCCTTTGATAGATAATCGCTACTAATTCAAGGGGTTTGCCACGGACCCTCTTAATTTAACACTGTGAATTAAGTAACCGTGACTGGTGGCAGCGCGTTGTGTACGGCTATTACGGCTTGCTGGCAGTCTAGAAGGGTCTTATATTGCTGAGTAAGGGGCTTCAGCCACAGCATTGATAATTCCCTTACTGCAGAAGCCTAATTGCCGGTTCACAACAGGCAGCCCGTCCGGCGACTAATTATCCTAGGTGCAGTTCCCTGACTGACCTGAGGGTAAGGGGGGCGCCGGAGAGCTGCGAGTTCCAAAGTGGAACTGAGAAAGTGGGATATACATAAATCCCCGCAGTACTTGGAAGATTGATAGCAGTGGTGGGGCATCCAAATTAAACTCCCCCTGTGGCAAATTGTAGAGCGAGATTAGCTTGCTGGATATTTTTGGTCACATGGTGCCAGTGTTGGGATAACTAAGATAAGCCCCACTGCGCCTGTGATAGCCGTGTGCCGGCATTGTGTCACGCCCCTCCGTCCGCTGATACACCCGTGTCAGTGGTGGGACTGTGACATAGTGGTGACACAGGGTCCGCTGTCCGTCGCGTTTTGGTGGCAGCGGGACTCCCGTTAGTGTCGCCCGTAAGTGGACGAACGGCGGTGGGCTGTTCGTCACATATTGGTGGCAGCGCGGTGGGATAATCCTAGAGCATTAGTGATTTGGTTTGAGCAATCATTCCTCTCACTAAAAACCTGCACGGTTCCTGCGGGAATCCTGCATCATAGGTTTTGGAGAACAGACTCAGTGGTTACTAGTCCTGAGACATTAGTGTGTACTTGCAAGTATCCCCCTCCCGTTTCTTCGTTTTTCTTTTTCTATCTTTTATTTGGCAACCATGGCGGCAAAAGGAGAACCTTGGTACACCCGGCAGACAAAGGAAGTTCTTGCTGCGTTATGCACGTACCAAGGCCTTGACGCCACGAACAAAAACAGAGCTCAAATGATCGCGGCTCTAGTGCAGCTGGACAACGACCAGAATCCAGCGAGCGCAGAAGTTGGCCCAAGTTGCAATGGGGCTGCAGCAGAGGCTCCACTCCTGAGCGCTGGCCCCACATTCAACCAGAACGGGGTGGACCCCTATCTGCAAATGGCCTTGGACGAACTCCCCGCCGAAGACAGTGATGGGCGGGTGAGGCTGATCCAGCAAGCTCGAGAGAGAGCAGAGCAGCGAGCCGAGCGCCAGGCGGAGAGAGCTGAGCGCCAAGCTGAGGCTGAGAGAGCCGAGCGCCAGGCGCAGAGGGCCCATGAACTGGAGGTACTCCAGCGGGGTGGGAATGCCCTCACAGCCCGAAGCCGTGAGCCCAGCAGCGTCCAGACTCCTAAACCCCGGCCAGAGCATTTTCCCGTGATGGAAAAGGACGGGGACTTGGACACATTTCTGCGAGCCTTTGAGAAAGCCTGCAGACAGTACCAGCTGCCTAGAGACCAATGGGCAAGGTACTTGACCCCAGGGCTAAAAGGCAAAGCCCTGGAGGCATTTGCTTCTCTTCCGCCAGAAGCCGATGATGACTATGACGCCATAAAGCAGGCGCTGATCGCCAAATACCGGCTGACACCTGAGGTATACCGAAAGAAGTTCCGACACCTCCAACGTGGCCCACACGATAGCTACAGTGATGTGGTGCAAGGACTCAGGACCCACTTTGACCAGTGGATCCATGGACTGTCCGTTGAAACCTTTGAGCAGCTACGGGACCTGATGATCAAAGACCAGTTCCTGCATCTCTGCCCAGCTGAGGTCCTACAGTTCATCCTGGACCGCGAACCAACGAACGCGGACAAAGCGGCGCAGATCGCCGACAACCACGAGGCCAACCGTAAGCCCGAGACGCGGAGGCCAGTCGCCACCAGCTGGAAAGGGGGTAAGCCAGCAACCAACCCCAATGCCCCAGCTAGCCGTCCCTCCGGAGGCCCTGTCCCTGTTGCCAACAACAGGCCGGCTACTGACAGTCGCCTGTGTCACCACTGCCAGCGGCCTGGTCACTTCTTTTACACCTGTCCGAACAGGCCGAAGAACCCCCCAGCCAAGGCCCCCGGGCCCAATGCCTCTGTTCTTTTGGTGGGAGGTGTGGTTGGGAGGGCTGACGACAACGTTCAACCTGTTCAGGTGGGGGCCCGTCATGCTACAGGCCTCAAGGACACCGGGGCTGAACGAACCCTCATCCGTCCTGGACTGGCGGCCCCTGAAGAGTTTGTTGAGGGGAAAACCCTGACTGTCACCGGGATTGGAGGCACCCGTTGTCCCTTGCCAGTGGCACGAGTTTTTCTTGACTGGGGTGCCGGGAGCGGGTTGAGGGAGGTGGGAGTGTCTGAAAACCTGCCCACTGATGTTTTATTGGGGACTGACTTGGGGAGGATGGTTGCATACTATGTCCCTGACACCCTTCCCCAAACTGATAATAAGGGTAACGTTAACCCTGATGATGTTGATGATGGGAAACTGAATGTGTTACCTGCTAATGCCTTGATGAGTAATGATGCAACTAACAACCATTCTTTCCCCAGGTATGATGCTGATGCTGATGTGAATGTACCAAAGCAAACTGATAACCATTCTTCTCCTAGGAAGGATGATGATGATGTTGATGTATCTGTGCCGACTGAACCCGTTAACCCTTTCTTTGAAGCGGTAGATGTGTCCACAGGTACCGAAGTGCTCAGCCCCGTCACTCTGCGGAGTGAGACGGCTGAGGAACCCCTGGCAGGAGTAAGCAACGGTGCTCAAGGAAATGGGGAGGTGCATGGGGACCATGAGGAAGGTAATGCCATGCAGCTGACCAGTGCCACCGAGGAAGGTAACTGGCCCATAAGTAGCACTGCTCCTAAAGTGTTGGGGGTGGATGGGGAGGTAGAGCCCAGGGCAGCACCAGCTGGTGGGTCTGAAGAAATCCCCAGGGAGACAGCATACATAGCAGCTGTCACACGCAGTCAGAGTGCCCAGATCGCAGGTAACGCACTGTCTTCTGGACCCTCTGCTGCTACAGGAGAGACTGAACCAGAGGTGAACCCAGAGCCGGTTCCAGAGGGTCCCAGTAAAGGAGGTACCCTGACGTCACTTCTGGCAGCCTCCAGCATGGAGTTCCAGGCTGCTCTGCACTCAGATGCCAGCCTGGAGAAATTGAGAGGTCTCGCCGAGACGCCCACCTCCAAGTCTGATAAGGAGAGGGTGTTCTGGGAACGAGGAAGGTTGTACCGGGAGACAGTACCCGGAGATCCTAAAAAGGAGTGGTTGAGGGAAAGACAGCTGGTCGTCCCCTATCAGTTCAGAACTGAGTTGTTGCGGATTGCCCATGAGATTCCACTCGCTGGACACTTGGGGATCAGCAAAACAAAGGCACGGCTGTCTCAACACTTCTATTGGCCCAAGATGGGGACAGATGTAACACACTACTGCCGCTCCTGTGCCACCTGTCAAAAAGTGGGTAAGGCGGGGCCTGCTCTTAAGGCTCCCCTTATTCCTTTGCCGGTGATAGAGGAGCCTTTCCAGAGAATCGCGGTGGACATTGTAGGACCGCTGTCCGTCCCCAGCAGCTCCGGAAAGCGATACATTCTCACCGTGGTAGACTACGCTACCCGGTACCCAGAGGCAGTAGCTCTGTCTTCAACCAGGGCAGATAAGGTGGCTGACGCACTGGTGACCATCTTTTCGAGAGTAGGATTTCCCAGGGAGATGCTTACCGATCAAGGGCCCCAATTCATGTCTCGCCTAATGGAGGCTCTCTGTGAGAAAATGCAGGTGACGCAGCTGGTATCGAGTCCGTATCACCCACAGACTAACGGTTTGTGTGAACGTTTCAACGGTACCCTCAAACAGATGCTCCGCATACTGGTTGAGACCCAAGGGCGCGACTGGGAGCGGTACCTCCCACACCTGCTGTTCGCTTACAGAGAAGTTCCGCAGGCTTCGACCGGGTTCTCCCCCTTCGAGCTCCTGTATGGCAGGCGAGTCCGGGGACCCCTTGGGTTGATAAGAGAATCCTGGGAAGATGAGCCAAACCCCACAGAAGTGTCCATCGTGGATTATGTCATGCGCTTCCGTGACAAGATGCAGACCTTGACGCAGTTGGTGCATGACAACATGACGCAGGCTCAGGCTGACCAGAAGCGCTGGTACGACCAGAACGCCCGGGAGCGGACCTACCAGGTGGGTCAAAAGGTGTGGGTGTTGGTCCCGGTACCAACGGATAAGCTTCAGGCAGCCTGGGAAGGCCCGTACGTCGTCCACCAACAGCTCAACCCGGTCACCTACGTGGTCACGCTTGACCATGCTCGGGGTAGGCGCAAGGCCTTTCACGTCAACATGCTGAAGGCGCACTACGAACGTGAAGCTTGCATCCTACCGGTCTGCAATCTGCCAGAGGATGGGGAGGAAGATTCCCTCCTGGACATGCTGGCCCAGGCCAAGGCCAATGGGTCCATTGAGGACATGGAGATAAGTGGTTCGCTCACCGTGTCCCAGCGGTTGCAGTTGATGGCCACCCTGGAACTCTTCCGGCCCGTGTTCACCAACCGTCCTGGGAGGACGGAGTTAGCGGTTCATGAGGTGGACACCGGGAATCATGCCCCATTACGGCGAACACCTTATCGGATCTCTGAAACGGTGCAACAAGTCATGCGCCGAGAGGTCGATGAGATGTTAAGGCTGGGAGTGATTCGACGGTCAAAAGGTGCGTGGGCTTCACCTGTAGTCCTCGTTCCTAAAAAGGATCGAACCACCCGGTTCTGCGTGGACTACAGGGGGCTCAACGCCATCACAACCTCTGATGCCCACCCGATGCCGCGCATCGAGGATCTGCTCGAGCGGTTGACAAACGCCAACTACATATCCATCATGGATTTGAGTCGGGGATACTGGCAGATTCCCCTGAGCCCTGAGGCGCAGGAGAAATCCGCCTTTATCACCCCCTTTGGACTGTACGAGTCCACGGTCATGCCCTTCGGCATGAAGAATGCCCCTGCCACTTTCCAGCGGATGGTCAACCACCTGCTTCGGGGACTGGAGGAGTACGCAGTGGCGTACTTAGACGATATTGCCGTCTTCAGTTCCACCTGGGAGGAACACCTTCAGCACCTCCAGGAGGTGCTCAAGCGTCTTCACCAGGCAGGCCTGACCATCAAGCCGGGGAAGTGCCAGATAGGCATGCGCGAGGTCCACTACCTGGGGCACCGGGTAGGCGGGGGTTCCATGAGTCCGGAGCCAGAAAAAGTGGACGCAATCGTGTCCTGGCCCACCCCCAGGACCAAGAAACAGGTGAAGTCCTTCTTGGGCACTGCAGGGTACTATAGGCGGTTCGTACAGGACTATAGCGCCCTTGCCAAACCCTTGACTGACCTCACCAAGCAGAGGCTACCCCAAACAGTCAACTGGACAGATGACTGTGAGGCGGCTTTCCAAGCTTTGAAAGCAGCCCTGTGCAACTCTCCAGTGTTGACAGCAGTCGCCCGTTTCTGGTACAGACCGACGCCAGCGAGTTTGGCCTCGGTGCTGTGCTTAGCCAGGTCGACTCGGGGAACCAAGAGCACCCCGTGTTGTACCTGAGCCGGAAACTTCTGCCGAGGGAAGTGGCATACTCGACCATCGAGAAGGAGTGTCTGGCCATGGTGTGGGCACTGCAACGTTTGCAGCCCTACCTGTACGGGCGCGCCTTCACGGTGGTAACCGACCACAACCCTCTGAGCTGGTTGCACACAGTGTCCGGAACCAATGGAAGATTGCTCCGCTGGAGCCTTGCCCTTCAACAGTACGATTTTACTGTAAAACACAGGAAGGGCAGTGAAAACGGCAATGCCGATGGGTTGTCCCGCCGGGGCGAACCCGCTGAGGTGCGCATGGCAGATTAACGAGAGGTAATGCCTCCTTAGCGCCCTCTTAAGGGGGGAGGTGTGATGTACAATGCCCGAAGATATGTTTTCTGTTGCAATGTGCTAACAAATCCTCCATCCTAGGACATTGTAAACTGTCAGTAGTAGGAATTCTTTCCCCCCAGGTTTTATCAACCCTGCCACTTCCTCTGGAAGAGCAGGAATGTTAATTAGCTAGACCATCTTCCTCACACCATTTGGCTTCTCTCAGCTGAAAGAGAAAAAAAGTGCGGGAACTAAACTCTTTGTTTGAAACCAGGAGTTTGAATAAAACAATAAGGGATTGTCCCGCGAAAACCATACCCAGCAGAAATATAAAAATCATATTTCTGCGATCCGAGCAGACCCAGCTTCGCTGTGGTGCCTGTTGCAAAACTCTCGGATGTCCAGAACCTGAGATATGATTTGCGCCCAAATGGACGGTCATATCGCATAGATGTTTGATGTTTTCTTGATGGGCTCATTACGCTGGGAAACATGATACCACTGATGAGTCCATACCAGCTTCTCCCATAAAGTTATAGCTAATCTAAGTTTTGTAGCCAAAACATAACTTGGATAAGAGAGGTGGGATCAACCCAGAATGCACCTCTCTGTGATGTCACATAGGAAAGTCTATAAGGCATTTCCTGGGCAAACCAGCTCAGAACAGCTCAAGTCGTCGTGCTAGAAGGACCCCAATGAGCGGAGAAGTGCAGCTCCGCCTCCACCCACCTTAGCCGCATGGTCTGCCTACGGAACAATATGGAACTGTGAGTGTAATCTCTTTGTTTTCTCCACTTTTATTTTATACCTGTACTGTACATATTTTATGTCTCAATTTTATAGCAACTTTTATCTGTAATCACTGTCCTCTTTCGGAAAATAAATGAAATTATTTAGATCTGTCTCCATGCTCTAAGAATCGAACTATACGCCTTTGATAGATAATCGCTACTAATTCAAGGGGTTTGCCACGGACCCTCTTAATTTAACACTGTGAATTAAGTAACCGTGACTGGTGGCAGCGCGTTGTGTACGGCTATTACGGCTTGCTGGCAGTCTAGAAGGGTCTTATATTGCTGAGTAAGGGGCTTCAGCCACAGCATTGATAATTCCCTTACTGCAGAAGCCTAATTGCCGGTTCACAACAGGCAGCCCGTCCGGCGACTAATTATCCTAGGTGCAGTTCCCTGACTGACCTGAGGGTAAGGGGGGCGCCGGAGAGCTGCGAGTTCCAAAGTGGAACTGAGAAAGTGGGATATACATAAATCCCCGCAGTACTTGGAAGATTGATAGCAGTGGTGGGGCATCCAAATTAAACTCCCCCTGCGGCAAATTGTAGAGCGAGATTAGCTTGCTGGATATTTTTGGTCACATGGTGCCAGTGTTGGGATAACTAAGATAAGCCCCACTGCGCCTGTGATAGCCGTGTGCCGGCATTGTGTCACGCCCCTCCGTCCGCTGATACACCCGTGTCAGTGGTGGGACTGTGACATAGTGGTGACACAGGGTCCGCTGTCCGTCGCGTTTTGGTGGCAGCGGGACTCCCGTTAGTGTCGCCCGTAAGTGGACGAACGGCGGTGGGCTGTTCGTCACAGGGATACTCCCTGATTGTTTGAGAGGGAACAAGGCCGGAGACCTTCTTTGTTCCTCCCAAATCATGGATTTCACATAGAATATAAACGAGGTTTGTTCCTCTTTTAGTATTTTCATGATGGACTCCACACATAGCGGTTTCTTCTGTGCCTCTGGTAGATTGGTATTACAAGTCGCATATCTTCTGGCTTTCTTCTATGAGGAAAACATCCCCTTCAAACAGAGTGTGTTGGCAGAGTGCCCTGGGTGCCTCTGTAAACCGGATATACGGTCCACCCTGGAATGCACGACGTGCGCGTCACCGGATGTGCACCCAGGGAAAGTTTGCAGCGTGATGCCGAGTGCCATCTACAGAGGGAAGCGGTGAAAGCCAGGAGCCACTGCCCTGGCTGAGGACCCCTAATCAGTGAGGCATCAGCCTGGAGCCTCTTCACAGGGAGAAGATAAGAGATGGATCCCCACAATTTTCCTGAGCTCCCCCCAGTAAATCTTTCGAGCTGATGCTCTCTTTCTCTCCTGTGTCTGTCCTGCTAACGACAGGAAGAACACTGAGGGTGGGGGCTTTTAACCTCTCGTGTGTTTCCTGTCCCTAGAGGGCGAGAAGGACTACCTCCTGGTGTGCTGTCATGATGGGCGTCGTGGAAATGGCACTTTTTGGCATCGACTCCACTCGCCATGTTTGGAGGAAGAAGGATGAGTACAAACCCAAGAACAGCTTCACCAACCGTGAAGCAAAATGGGGGGAAAAAAAAAAAAAAAAAATCATACTTTGGGGGTGTTTTTCTGGAAAGGGGACAGGACGACTGCATCGTATTAAAGGGAGAATGGATGGGTTCATATATCGTGAGATTTTGGCCAACAATCTCCTTCCCTCAGTAAGAGCACTGAAGACGGGTCATGGCTGGGTCTTCCAGCATGAAAATAGCCCAAAACACACAGCCAGGGCAACTAAGCTGTGGCTCCGTAAGAAGCATTTTCATGGTTCTGGAGTGGCCTAGCCAGTCTCTAGACTTGAACCCAACAGAAAACCTTTGGAGGAGCTGAAACTTAATGTTGCCCACTGACAGCCCCGAAACCTGAAAGATCTGGAGAAGATCTGTAGGGAGGAGGTGGCCAAAATCCCAGGTGCAGTGTGTGCAAACTACAAGAACTATGGGAAATGTCTGACCTCTGTAATTGCAAACAAAGGTTTCTGCATCAAATATTAAGTTCTGTTTTTCTTTTGTATCAAAAAATTATTTCATGCAATAAAATTCAAATTAATTATGTAAAAATCATACAATGTGATTTTCTGGAATTTTTTTTTTTTTTTTTTTTTTAGATTCTGTCTCTCACAGGTGAAGTGTACCTACGATAATTATAATTACAGACATCTCCATTCTTTGTAGGTGGGAAAACCTGCAAAATCGGCAGTGGATCAAATACTTTTCTCTACTGTATAAGTGTATGCTGCGCCCATGTCACTTTGTGGTCCCTGGGGTGGAGGGAGTCTGCACCCCATCAATTTTTAGACACTTTAGCCCCGATTTATTAATTGGGTGTGTGTTTTGGGGGGGGGGGGGGGGGGTTAGAGGTTTGTCTTCTGGTATTACTTCCCATGTTCAAATCCATCAAATTGGGCCACGTGATTCAAGAATTTGGCGCCAAGTCAAAAGTGGGCTGTCTTCTCGTCTTGCGATCTTTTGGAAAATTGTATAAATTGCACCCAAAATTTGCTGTGCTCAAAAAAAAAAAAAAATATACACCAGGGGTGTGACTGCAGTGAAATTGTGCCAAATTTAGTAACTTTTTAAAGAGTCGCAATTGATGAATTCGGCTAAAACATCTGGAATTGCAAAATTCCACTCACAAAGCATTGTTTATTGCAGGACGAGTTGTACTTTTGAACGACACCATAGATATACCACAAAGTGTACTGAAAAATGGGGACTTTGTTTTCTAAAAGAGCAATTCCACAATTGTTTGAGCTTTTTTATTTAACAGGTTCACTGCACGGTAAGAGTGACCAGGCAATATTCCCCAGGTCAGTACAAGTATGGAGATACCAAACACACATAAGTGAAACAAAATTACAAAATTTGTATTAAAAAAAAAAATTTTTTTTTGCTTGTGTGGCCACTTTCAGGGACCCGTAGAGTCTCCATTTTTCGGGATCTGGGTGACTACTTACACCTTGCGCTGATGTTTTTACTGATCCCATTTTGGGGTAGAGACGATGCCTCGATCACCTTATCGTGTTTTATTGCAATGTTGTGGATGCCAAAACAACGTAATTCTGGAGTTTTTACTTTTTTTCTTGTTACGCTGTTTACTGATCAGATTACTTTACTTAATATTTTGATTGGCCGGAAGTTTCTGAACACCAAATATGTGTTTTTTGGGGGATTTTATTTTCAATGGGGCAAAAGGGGAGCGATTTGAACTCACTTTTTACTGCATGTAATAGTCCCCTTAGGGGACTTGAAGCTGTGATTTGTCCGATCGCTTGTGCTATATATAGCAGGGCTTCAGTACTGCTGTGTATAGCGAAAATCATGATCTCCTATGAATGCTGGCCACGGGCTGGCGTCCACAGGAGTATCATACTGAAAGGAACGGGGGTCTTTTGCAGATTCCCAGCTGTAAATGATAACCCATCGGCGCCCTGCAATCACGTGACAGAAGCACCGATGGGTGGCCGCAATGATGTGCTAATGGCCAGCGCATGTTGACAGCGAGATTTAACTGGTCAACAGCCTGCAGGTGGATCTTCGATCCACCTGTGGCTGTTAAAGGCACATTATGGCTGTTTAAATAAGTCATGTGCGGGGAAAGATGTGGGCTCAGCTTCGCATGGACAGAATATGACATAAATAAACGTCATATGTCGTAAAAAGGTGTGTGCCTACATCTCAACGTCAGAGAATCTTTACCCTGTGAAATCTGCATACAGGAGCTCAGACCACTGACCTGTACAGGTAGATGAAGAAGCACAGTAGATGGAATCCTAGTTTGATCATGGCCTCTTTCATGTGAGACTTTAGTTGTCCTCGGTTGTGAATTTCTGTTGGATCAAAGACTCCCAAATTTCCACTTGGCACCATGATAAACCTGCATGAAAAAAAAAAAGTTGGGGATTACTTTTTTTTTTTTTAAATGGAAACATATTGAAAAATACATTAATATAATTGGTATCAACAATTCAGACACAAAGCTCCAAACCTCCTGCACAGAGCGAGTGACATTATAAAAGTCTGCTGCTGCCACCACTAGGGGGAGCTCACTGATGACTGAATCCCTCCTGCACGGAGCTCCTCCTAGAATATTATCAGCATTGTTGACCTTGTGCTCGCAGAGGATTTGGAGCTTTGGGTCTGAAAAACTAAAATGTAGAAGGGTAAATGAGAATGGTAAAAGCCGTTCACGGGACTCACTGCATTCTGATGGTCTCAAGCACGTCCGAAATGCAAAAATTAAAGGGGCCGGCCAGTAAGCATGGACGAGGACAAGCAGACAGTTATCAATTGCGGTTTTTTTTTTTACTATAGCAAGAGGTCAGTTCCTTCAATGGCTGCATCGTCTAAACATTGTGTAAAACAATACAAGAAACTTTATAATACAGTTTATCAGAGGAAGGTGAAAAAAAAAAAAAGCGAGGTAGAATAGACTACGATTCTGCATTGTAGTCAGCGATTTATCTCACAATACAGGATTCACAGCTACACTGCTCAGTACTGCTATAGAATGCCCTCCATGCTGCTACTTTGTAGTATGTTTTTATCTCATCCCATTGCTGGACTCACAGCTGAACTGCTCAGTACTGCTATATAATGCTTTCCATGCGGCTTTCTAGTATGTTTCATCTCAACCGATTGCTAGATTCACAGCTGCACTGCTTAATACTGTTGGTATAATGTCCTCCATGCTGCTACTTTCTAGTATGTATTTAATCTCACCCCATTGCTGGATTCACAGCTGCATTGGTCATAACTGCTGTATTATGTTCTCCATGTTGATACTTTCTATTATGTTTTATCTCATCCTGTGTGGATTCACAGCTACACAGGACAGTACCCCTATATAATGTCCTCCCTGCTACTGCAGCTTTTGAACATGTGGTACACAGAGAACGAAGAAGAGCAGGAATCCCTCATGTCTGTGTATGCAGTGTATGGGAGATATTATAGCAGGCAGTCACCACTCACCATCTCAGAGTTAAGATGGAGCCTACAAATACGAAAACTGGTGAACAAAGGACAGACTGTTCTGAATGGGCATCTGAAATACCAAGTTGCTTTAAATGTGGCTCCTAATAAAATGGGCTTTATACACCAATCAATATAATATATCCCTCTATCACCAGTGTACCCAGAGTGGGGCATACTCACCGGTAGATGTTCCACACTGCCACAGGTAAATTTAAGAGGAAGATGAACCAGTGCAAGGACACGAGCATTAATACAGACACCAGAGTGTGACCGACAAGCTCCGGGACAACCCACTGCCGGGAAATAAGTGATTAGGGTCAATATGGACACTACACAGCAATAAGACGTTCTTCAGAGTCTCCTCTCCCTCCAGCTTTTGCATATTCGGAGCTGTAGTACAACAGCCACAGATTGCCACCAGTGCCTTATCCAACAACCAACCTGGTGCTTCTCCCAGTATTACACTTACCGTATATACTCCTGTATAAGCAGAGTTTTTCAGCAAATTTTTTTGCGCTGAAAACGCCCTCCCACCCCCGGCTTATACACGAGTCAATTGTCCCAGAAAGAAGGCGAGGGAGCGGTGGAGCAGAGGGTCACAGAGGCAGGAGCCGGCGGCTGTGGCTAAAGAGCAATGAATATTAAATTCTCTGTAATAGCCTACAGTGACAGCCGCAGCAACTGGCTTCCAGCACACATCTTATTTACCTTACTGCGCGCTCTCGCTGCATCTCGATCATTCCGGCGCCAGCAACTCTTCTGGCAGAGCGATCACACGGCCCCGCTCTTTAAGGTAATGAATATTCACGCTTCTCCACTCCCAAAGGCGTGGAGTGAATATTCATTACCTTAATGAGCGGGTATACATGATCACTCGGCAGGAAGAGCTGCTGGCACCGAAACGAGATGCAGCGAGGGCGCGCAGGAAGGTAAGTAGGATGGGTTTTTTTTGTATAGGAGCCATGCAGACAAGGACGGGGGATAAGGAGCCATGCAGACAAGGACAGGGATGAGGGGACAATGCATACCTGGCTTATACTCGAGTCAATAAATTTAACCAGTTTTTCGTGGCAAAATTAGGTGTCATGGCTTATATTCGGGTACATAAAGACATTTTCTTCTTGTTCAATTTGAAGTCATAACATTTTCCACTATATATACAAATTTTCCACCATTTTAAAGATATCTGCTTGCTGTCATTTATTTGTAAATTTCACTGTGTACATACATTACTGATCCCATAAATCCTGTATTATACCCCAGAGCTGCACTCACTAATCTTCTAATAAGTCATGTCAGACTAACTTAAGTTCCTTCTATGACAGAATCACTGACTGGGTGGATCAGGGAAATGCTGTAGATATAGTATATCTTGACTTCAGCAAAGCATTTGACAAAGTATCTCACACCATTATTATTGAAAAAATGACTAAGTATGGAATGGACAAGGCAACTGTTAGGTGGATTCATAACTGGCCAAAAGCAAGAACAAAGCGACTGCACTAGAGGATTTGTTCATTCACCATTACTCTGTTGAGCGGTACTCATACACTGAATGAACAGCATTCATAACCAATACGGGGTGCACAGCAAAAAAATAAACAAGTCTGTTCTTATGTGTAAAGAAAAATATTGTGTCATTTCATGCAAGTGAACCAGAGACTTTGTATAGGATTTGTGGGTTAGGGAGGCACGCAGGGAGTATCCACCTGCACGCTCCCTGCATGCCTCCCTAACCCGCAAATCCTATACAAAGTCTCATGTTCACTTGGATGAAATAAAAAGGACTGGAATATTTAATCCATCTGGTGAGTGCCGCATTATTTTTCTTTACGTATAAGGATTCATAACTGGCTTAGTGATCGGACCCAAAGAGTGGTCGTAAATGGCTGCACATCGAGTTGGAAGAATGTCTCAAGTGGGGTACCACAGGGCTCTGTCCTGGGCCCTTTGTTTTTCAACATCTTTATCAACGATTTAGATGAAGGAATTGAGGGTAAACTGATTAAATTTGCTGATGACACAAAGCTAGGAGGGATAGCTAATACTAGAGAAGAGAGAGAGAGGATTCAAAAAGATATAAATAAACTGGAGAAGTGGGCAGCAACTAACAGAATGGTTTTTAACAGGGAAAAATGCAAAGTACTACATCTGGGCAATAAAAATGAAAAAAGCATATACAGAATGGGAGGAATAGGGCTAAGCAACAGCACATATGAAAAAGACTTGGGTATACTAATAGATCACAGACTGAATATGAGTCAACAGTGTGATGCAGCAGCAAAAAAGGCAAATGCAATTCTAGGATGTATTAACAGAAGCATACGGTCTAGATCACGGCTAGTCATTATTGCCCTCTACTCCTCTTTGGTCAGACCTCATCTGGAATATTGTGTCCAGTTTTGGGCACCACATTTTAAAAAAGACATCAACAAACTGGAGCAAGTTCAGAAAAGAGCGACCAGAATGGTGACCGGTCTGCAAACCCTGTCTTATGAGCAAAGGTTGCAGGATTTGGGAATGTTTAGTTTGCAAAAGCAAAGACAGAGGAGACTTAATAGCTGTCTACAAATATCTCAAGGGCTGTCACATTGTAGAAGGATCAACTTTATTCTCATTTGCACAAGGAAAGACAAGAAGCAATGGGATGAAACTGAATGGGAGGAGACAGATTAGATATTAGAAAAAACTCACAGTGAAGGTGATCAATGAGTGGAACAGTCGGCCACGAGAGGTGGCGAGTTCTCCTTCAACGGAAGTCTTCAAACAGAGACTGGACAGACATCTTTCTGGGATGATTTCTTGAATCCTGCTTTGAGCAAGGGGTTGGACCAGATGGCCCAGGAGGTCCCTTCTAACTCTACCAGTCTACGATTCAGTGATTTTACATACATTACTAATCCTGGGTTACATCCTGTATTATTCTCCAGAGCTGCACTCACTATTCTGCTGGTGCAGTCACTGTGCACATACATTACTGATCCTGAGTTACATCCTGTATTATACTCCAGAGCTGCACTCACTATTCTGCTGGTGCAGTCACTGTGTACATACATTACATTACTGATCCTGAGTTACATCCTGTATTATACTCCAGAGCTGCACTCACTATTCTGCTGGAGCAGTCACTGTATACATACATTACATTGCTGATCCTGTACTAATAGTGAGTGAAGCTCTGAAGAATAATACAAGGTAAATAAAGTATGCAAAAAGCAAATACAGTAAGTTTCTGTAGACTGTCTATAACATGGGGCTCAGCGGTGGGAAACACCAGATATCACCCTGATAATAAACATGGGACACATATTGAAATCAGAAAATGAAGTATTAACAAACAGATAAAACCGCCCACCTTATTTAGCTTGGAGCAGCAGGAGCGGGCATTGATGTAGTCACATTCTAAGTCTGAGAGGGTAATTATCTGGGATCCAGTGATAAGGAAAATATTATGTGGCCGATATGTGCAAAGTACAGACAGAGGATTGTGCAAGATGCAAGGGTGACAGGACAGCAATACTACCGTATAATGGAAACCATCAGCAAAGAGAGAAGCATTCACACATGGAGACTGAGCCCAACATGTCACAACCTTCATCTCTAGGAACAAGAAATAGTCACATCACTAATGTAGAAAGCTGCTCCCCCCAAATCTCAGCATATGGGATCTGTAATGACTGTGGAGTATATAGAGGCGTCCCGTGCGGTGCAGCATATAGAGGAGGCGTCCCGCGCGGTGCAGCATATAGAGGAGGCGTCCCGTGCGGTGCAGCATATAGAGGAGGCGTCCCGTGCGGTGCAGCATATAGAGGAGGCGTCCCGTGCGGTGCAGCATATAGAGGAGGCGTCCCGTGCGGTGCAGCATATAGAGGAGGCGTCCCGTGCGGTGCAGCATATAGAGGAGGCGTCCCGTGCGGTGCAGCATATAGAGGAGGCGTCCCGTGCGGTGCAGCATATAGAGGAGGCGTCCCGTGCTGTGTAGCATATAGAGGAGGCGTCCCGTGCTGTGTAGCATATAGAGGATGCGTCCCGTGTGGTGCAGCATATAGAGGATGTGTCCTGTTATGATGAGTCACCGAAGGAGGAAAAAACAAAATAAAAGCTAAGTCCAGAAAAAACAGAGAAGTTGGCAGCTATCGGATTGCAGACCCCTGAACCTATCCACAACAACTAGCAGTAGCCGTGGGGGGTTCCTACGGTGCCCTAGACCCCTCGATCACAGCCGGAGAACTACATAGCCTAAAGACAGAAAGGGGAAAAACTAAACTGCCCCAGAGCAGACCGCAAAGCAATAGGCAGCCCCCAACATATAATGACGGTGAAGCAAGATGAAAACACTAACACAGATAGAAAGACAGGCTGAGCAAATGATGGGGCCCAAGCTAACTACATAGGACAGGATAGGAAAGCTGCTGTCTGCCATCCGCAAAAACCCTATCAAAATGAGCCAACCGACTGATGGGAAAAACAGGCCCTGAAGTCGCTAGGCTTCAAAAGACTATATCAGCACTCAGGTATATTCTGAAGACAGAGCAAAAGATCAGAGACAAAAATGGAATTCAGCTCACCCCCGGCCGGGGATGGCAGAACTCCCAAAAAACAAGGCAAAACAAAACTGAAGAGTACAAAGCAGAGCAGAAAAACTTAACTTTGAGATGCAGGAATCAGACTGGTCTCCAAGAATCCAGCAGGAAAATCACCAGCCAGGAAGAAGGGCGTCGGCAGCCTTATATCCAGTCCTCAATTCCAGCCACCCAGTCATCATCTAGCTGCCCAGGTGTTTGGTAATCAGTCTCACTACCTTCCTTCACTAGAGGAGGGAGTTCATCAGACCTCAAATGGTGAAGGGAAGAATGAACTCACAACAGTGTCCCGTGCGGTGTAGTATACAGAGGATGCGTCCCGTGCGGTGTAGTATACAGAGGATGCGTCCCGTGCGGAGTAGTATACAGAGGATGCGTCCCGTGCGGAGTAGTATACAGAGGATGCGTCCCGTGCGGTGTAGTATACAGAGGATGCGTCCCGTGCGGTGTAGTATACAGAGGACGCGTCCCGTGCGGTGTAGTATACAGAGGACGCGTCCCGTGCGGTGTAGTATACAGAGGACGCGTCCCGTGCGGTGTAGTATACAGAGGACGTGTCCCGTGTAGTATAGAGAGGAGGTGTCCCGTATGGTGTAGTATATAGAGGAGGTGTCCCGTGCGGTGTAGTATAGAGAGGAGGTGTCCCGTGCGGTGTAGTATAGAGAGGAGGTGTCCCGTGCGGTGTAGTATAGAGAGGAGGTGTCCCGTGCGGTGTAGTATAGAGAGGATGTCTCCCGTGCGGTGTAGTATAGAGAGGATGTCTCCCGTGCGGTGTAGTATAGAGAGGAGGTCTCCCGTGCGGTGTAGTATATAGAGGAGGTCTCCCGTGCGGTGTAGTATATAGAGGAGGTCTCCCGTGCGGTGTAGTATATAGAGGAGGTCTCCCGTGCGGTGTAGTATATAGAGGAGGTCTCCCGTGCGGTGTAGTATATAGAGGAGGTCTCCCGTGCGGTGTAGTATATAGAGGAGGTCTCCCGTGCGGTGTAGTATATAGAGGAGGTCTCCCGTGCGGTGTAGTATATAGAGGAGGTCTCCCGTGCGGTGTAGTATATAGAGGAGGTCTCCCGTGCGGTGTAGTATATAGAGGAGGTCTCCCGTGCGGTGTAGTATATAGAGGAGGTCTCCCGTGCGGTGTAGTATATAGAGGAGGTCTCCCGTGCGGTGTAGTATATAGAGGAGGTCTCCCGTGCGGTGTAGTATATAGAGGAGGTGTCCCGTGCGGTGTAGTATATAGAGGAGGTGTCCCGTGCGGTGTAGTATATAGAGGAGGTGTCCCGTGCGGTGTAGTATATAGAGGAGGTGTCCCGTGCGGTGTAGTATATAGAGGAGGTGTCCCGTGCGGTGTAGTATATAGAGGAGGTGTCCCGTGCGGTGTAGTATATAGAGGAGGTGTCCCGTGCGGTGTAGTATATAGAGGAGGTGTCCCGTGCGGTGTAGTATATAGAGGAGGTGTCCCGTGCGGTGTAGTATATAGAGGAGGTGTCCCGTGCGGTGTAGTATATAGAGGAGGTGTCCCGTGCGGTGTAGTATATAGAGGAGGTGTCCCGTGCGGTGTAGTATATAGAGGAGGTGTCCCGTGCGGTGTAGTATATAGAGGAGGTGTCCCGTGCGGTGTAGTATATAGAGGAGGTGTCCCGTGCGGTGTAGTATATAGAGGAGGTGTCCCGTGCGGTGTAGTATATAGAGGAGGTGTCCCGTATGGTGTAGTATATAGAGGAGGTGTCCCGTATGGTGTAGTATATAGAGGAGGTGTCCCGTATGGTGTAGTATATAGAGGAGGTGTCCCGTATGGTGTAGTATATAGAGGAGGTGTCCCGTATGGTGTAGTATATAGAGGAGGTGTCCCGTATGGTGTAGTATATAGAGGAGGTGTCCCGTATGGTGTAGTATATAGAGGAGGTGTCCCGTATGGTGTAGTATATAGAGGAGGTGTCCCGTATGGTGTAGTATATAGAGGAGGTGTCCCGTATGGTGTAGTATATAGAGGAGGTGTCCCTTATGGTGTAGTATATAGAGGAGGTGTCCCTTATGGTGTAGTATATAGAGGAGGTGTCCCGTATGGTGTAGTATATAGAGGAGGTGTCCCGTATGGTGTAGTATATAGAGGAGGTGTCCCGTATGGTGTAGTATATAGAGGAGGTGTCCCGTATGGTGTAGTATATAGAGGAGGTGTCCCGTATGGTGTAGTATATAGAGGAGGTGTCCCGTATGGTGTAGTATATAGAGGAGGTGTCCCGTGCGGTGTAGTATATAGAGGAGGTGTCCCGTGCTGTGTAGTATATAGAGGAGGTGTCCCGTGCTGTGTAGTATATAGAGGAGGTGTCCCGTGCTGTGTAGTATATAGAGGAGGTGTCCCGTGCTGTGTAGTATATAGAGGAGGTGTCCCGTGCGGTGTAGTATATAGAGGAGGTGTCCCGTGCTGTGTAGTATATAGAGGAGGTGTCCCGTGCTGTGTAGTATATAGAGGAGGTGTCCCGTGCTGTGTAGTATATAGAGGAGGTGTCCCGTATGGTGCAGTATATAGAGGAGGTGTCCCGTATGGTGCAGTATATAGAGGATGTGTCCCGTATGGTGTAGTATATAGGGGATGTGTCCCATTTATTATTTATCTACAGCAGGATATATATATATATATATATATATATATATATATATATATACACACACACACTATGTAGTGTATTCGGTCACACATTCAGCCCTCTCACTCTGCAGTATATAACCACTGCCCCCCCCTATACTTTCAGCCTTTACTAACATGACAGAGCAGCTGATGGTGCAGAGGTCACTAATACCTGTAATAGGAGCCACCAGGTTAATAAGTCCGTCCATGACTTTTCTTCCCCCATCACTAGTGAGTGGTATTATTTTGAAGTGGAAGGAACTGCAGCAACTCAGCCACAAAGTGGAGACCCCGTAATGCTACAGAGGGGGCAGGTGAGAGCTGAGGAGCAGATCAGAAAAGTCACCACCGCTGACCCCATAACTGCAGAGTCCAGACCTCCTCTGATATCAGCATAGACACTGCGCCCCTGCCGGGAGCTTCATGGCCGAGCAGCTGCACACAGCCGTACATCACCAAGCACAATGCCGAGCGATGGAGCGGTGTAAAGCCGCCACCACTGGACTCTGGAGGAGACGTGTTCTGTGCAGTGACGGATCGCACTTCTCTATCTGCGTCTGATGGAGGAGTCTGGGTTTGGTGATTCCAGGAGGACGTTACCCCCTGACTGCATTGTGCCCCCTGTACAGATGGTGGTGGAGGATAATGCTATGGACTGTTATCAGGGGGCGGCCTCGGCCCCTCAGCTCCAGTGATGGGAAATCTTCATCTTCAGCACAAGACATCATGGACAATTGTAGCTTCAGCTTTGTGGGAACAGTTTGGGGTTCGCCCTTTTCTGCCCCCAGGAGACGAGGCCGGGGGTCGCTGCACGTCGTGCCCCCAGAGATCAGCGGCTCTGGACCTGTCAGGCGGCTGCTCGGCTCCAGCACTGAGCACATGTCTGCAGAGATCTGCTGCACTGAGGGTTCGTCACAATGTATCAGCCAGTTCCACAGTATTTCCCTGTTTAACTCTATATTAGCCAAGAACACCACAAAAAAAAACCCCTTTAACCTGTAGTCACCGGGATACGGACATCCCCTTTAAGGTCGGCAGACCCATAAGTGATACAAACCATACAGTGAAGATACAAGAATGACGACCCCCATCATCGCCCCCCTGCCAGCAGTCACCTTGCCCACCTCCTAGAATAACATGGCGGCGCCCCGGAGTCCTGAGGAGAAGACACGGAGAAGGATACAAAGTAGACGGCCAGGAAGATGAGGGCGCAGCAATCAATGAGGGAGAAGATGAAGAGCGCGGCCTCCATCCTGCCGCCGCCAACACTCGCCGCGCCCTCATGCGTGCACGTGACCTAGGCCGCCGCGGAGCATGCTGGGACACGGAGTTCTTTCACAAGGCCCCTTGTCAGAGCATCGTCACATGACACAGAGCGTCACGGAAGCCGACTGGGAACAATTTTTGTATAAGGCTTCGCGATCACGTGACTTCACTGTTATGGTTCCTGGATGGGACTGAAAAAAATAAAACTTTATGCAGGGGAAGAGGATTATATGGATGAGGAAGACACCGCGCTGTGGGCTGATGTTTGTAGAAGTCTGTGGGGGAAGGGTATAGGGAGATTAGAAGAGTTGTCCAATTAGCTGACTGCTTACATAATTTCAAAAGGCTTCTGACTATAAAAGAAAGGTTTTGATTGGTTGCTAGAGAAAACAAATCCTGCTACTTGCGTACGTCGCCTTATTAGAATTACTTCGAGATGTGTACGGCCGAGAGTGACGGCCCTAAGTGACGGCTCTGAGGAGTGACGGCCCTGAGTGACGGCCCTGGGGAGTGACGGCCCTGAGGAGTGACAGCCCTGAGTGACGGCCTTGGGGAGTGACGGCCCTGAGGAGTGACGGCCCTGAGTGACGGCCCTGGGGAGTGACGGCCCTGAGGAGTGACAGCCCTGAGGAGTGACAGCTCTGAGGAGTGACGGACCTGAGTGAGAACCCTGAGGAGTGACGGCCCTGAGGAGTGACAGCCCTGAGTGACAGCTCTGAGGAGTGACGGCCCTAAGTGACAGCCCTGACTGACGGCCCTGAGTGAGAACCCTGAGGAGTGATGGCCCTGAGTGAGAGCCCTGAGTGACGGCCCTGAGGAGTGACGGTCCTGAGTGAGTACTCTGAGTGACGGCCCTGAGGAGTGACGGACCTGAGTGACGGCTCTGAGGAGTGACGGACCTGATTGAGAGCCCTGACTGACGGCCCTGAGTGACAGCCCTGACTGACGGCCCTGAGAGAGAGCCCTGACTGACGGACCTGAGTGAGAGCCCTGACTGACAGCCCTGAGTGACGGCCCTGAGTGAGAGCCCTGAGTGATGGCCCTGAGTGAGAACCCTGAGTGAGAGCCCTGAGTGACGGACCTGAGTGAGAGCCCTGAGGAGTGACGGCCCTGAGGAGTGACGGCCCTGAGTGACGGCCCTGAGGAGTGACGGCCCTGAGTGACGGCCCTGAGGAGTGACGGTCCTGAGTGACGGCTCTGAGGAGTGACGGACCTGAGTGAGAGCCCTGACTGACGGCCCTAAGAGACAGCCCTGACTGACAGCCCTGACTGACGGACCTGAGTGAGAGCCCTGACTGACGGCCCTAAGTGACAGCCCTGAGTGACGGCCCTGAGTGAGAGCCCTGAGTGACGGCCCTGAGTGAGAACCCTGAGTGAGAGCCCTGAGTGACGGCCCTGAGGAGTGACGGCCCTGAGGAGTGACGGCCCTGAGTGACGGCCCTGAGTGAGAGCCCTGAGTGACGGCCCTGAGGAGTGACGGCCGTGAGGAGTGACGGTCCTGAGTGACGGCTCTGAGGAGTGACGGACCTGAGTGAGAGCCCTGACTGACGGCCCTAAGAGACAGCCCTGACTGACAGCCCTGACTGACACGGACCTGAGTGAGAGCCCTGACTGACGGCCCTAAGTGACAGCCCTGACTGATGGCCCTGAGTGAGAGCCCTGAGTGACGGCCCTGAGTGAGAGCCCTGAGTGAGAACCCTGAGGAGTGACGGCCCTGAGGAGTGATGGACCTGAGTGAGAGCCCTGAGTGACGGCCCTGAGGAGTGAGAGCCCTGAGTGACGGCCCTGAGTGAGAGCCCTTAGTGACGGCCCTGAGTGAGAGCCCTGAGTGACGGCCCTGAGGAGTGACGGCCCTGAGTGAGAGCCCTGAGTGACGGCCCTGAGGAGTGACGGTCCTGAGTGAGAGCCCTGAGTGACGGCCCTGAGGAGTGACGGACCTGAGTGATGGCTCTGAGGAGTGACGGCCCTGAGTGAGAGCCCTGACTGACGGCCCTAAGTGACAGCCCTGACTGACGGCCCTGAGTGAGGGCCCTGACTGTCGGACCTGAGTGAGAGCCCTGACTGACGGCCCTAAGTGATAGCCCTGAGTGACGGCCCTGAGTGAGAGCCCTGAGTGAGAGCCCTGAGTGACGGCCCTGAGGAGTGACGGCCCTGAGTGAGAGCCCTGAGTGACGGCCCTGAGTGAGAGCCCTGAGTGACGGCCCTGAGGAGTGACGGACCTGAGTGAGAGCCCTGACTGATGGCCCTAAGTGACAGCCCTGACTGACGGCCCTGAGTGAGAGCCCTGACTGACGGACCTGAGTGAGAGCCCTGACTGATGGCCCTAAGTGACAGCCCTGACTGACGGCCCTGAGTGAGAGCCCTGAGTGACGGCCCTGAGTGAGAACCCTGAGGAGTGACGGCCCTGAGGAGTGACGGACCTGAGTGAGAGCCCTGAGTGACGGCCCTGAGGAGTGTCGGCCCTGAGTGAGAGCCCTGAGTGACGGCCCTGAGGAGTGACAGACCTGAGTGAGAGCCCTGAGTGACGGCCCTGAGGAGTGACAGACCTGAGTGAGAGCCCTGAGTGACGGCCCTGAGTGAGAGCTTTGAGTGAGAACCCTGAGGAGTGACGGTCCTGAGTGACGACCCTAAGTGAGAGCCCTGAGTGAGAGCCCTGAGTGACGGACCTGAGAGCCCTGAGTGACAGCCCTGCTTATGGCCCCTGGTGACAGTCCATGTTCCTCTTTACAGTTTTCTGTCACTTCTTCCAGGCACAATACCTTTTTTACTTTCTGGTCAGTAGAGTTTGGCATCTACATGACTTTCTGATTTCTATTCCATTTTCTTTTCCAGAAAACAGCAATTCTGTCTTTTTGATTTTTTTTTCGTTTCTTCGTTCACCATATGAGATATTTCGGATGGAACATGCTGCAAATTGAAATGTTGAATAGTGCGCCCCCCACAGGCAACATGGTCCCCGGGGTTCACCAGGTGCTGGCGCTGCACATTCCTGCACTGTAGCTTCATGCAGCCGCCACTAGAGGGAGTGCACTGATCACAAATATCTGCAGCTTCCATAGAAGTCAATGGGATCAGTGTGTGTGCGTGCGCCCTCTATTGGCAGCAGTGGGGAACATATTCCTGGATGGCAGGACAGGAGCTATTAGCCCACAATGTGGCGGCAGTGTCGCCCTATTTTCTTTACGTTTACAGGATAAGGCCAGTTTCACACGTCTAAATAATTACGGTACCGGAAAAACGGTACCGGAGCTGTCCGTGTGGATACGTAGGCCATCCGTGTGTGATCCGTGTGCTATCTGTATGTCCGTGTGTACCATCCTTGTGTGATCCGTGTGCTGTCCGTGTGTCTGTACATTGAAAAAATTGGTTTCAATGTTAACCCTATCACTTCTAAAAACGCACACGGATACCATCCGTGTGCGGTACGTATTTACAAGGACCCATTGACTTGTATGGGTCCGTGAGATCCGTGCTGTCGCACAAAAACGGACATGTCAGCGTATTTTGAACACAGACACACGGTCCGTGAAAATACGCTGACATCTGCATAGACACATTCATTAGACTGGGTCTACGTCTGTCAGTGTCTCCGGTACATGAGAAAACTGTCACTACACGTACCGGTGCCACTGACGTGTGAAACCGGCCTAAGCGGCCTAAGGCAGAGGTTCATGAAAATGATCAAGTGCTGAGCAGAATGGAGACTCCGCTAAGAAAGAGATGATCAGAGGAGCAAAAGCTGAAGCAGTAATGAAGACCAAAACAGCAAATCCAAAACTGCCCTACATCAGGGTCTCTCACCCTACATGAGAGTCTCTCACCCTACATCAGGGTCTCTCACCCTACATCTGAATCTCTCACCCTACATCAGGGTCTCTCACCCTACATCTGAATCTCTCACCCTACATCAGGGTCTCTCACCCTACATCTGAATCTCTCACCCTACATCAGGGTCTCTCACCCTACATCTGAATCTCTCACCCTACATCAGGGTCTCTCATCCTACATCTGAATCTCTCACCCTACATCAGGGTCTCTCACCCTACATCTGAATCTCTCACCCTACATCAGAGTCTCTCACACTACATCTGAATCTCTCACCCTACATCAGGGTCTCTCACCCTACATCTGAATCTCTCACCCTACATCAGGGTCTCTCATCCTACATCTGAATCTCTCACCCTACATCAGGGTCTCTCACCCTACATCAGGGTCTCTCACCCTACATCTGAATCTCTCACCCTACATCAGGGTCTCTCACCCTACATCTGAATCTCTCACCCTACATCAGGGTCTCTCACCCTACATCAGAGTCTCTCACCTGTGAGGTGCCAAGGGGAGAGGTACTAGAAAACAGGTATGTTTCTCCCCGTTTCATTTCATATGTCTCCCTGTACTGATGATGAAGCCAGTTTATTTCACTGTAATCCAGTTCTGGTCTCCTTAGTGATCAGCATGGAAAGGACTGGTAGTTCCCCCTCCACTAATTCAATCCAGGTTTTGGTTTCCTGACCGGTCCAGCTGATATAATCAGGAGGAGCTGGGATCTCTCAGTCTATTGTCTGCTGAGCTGGGAGCTGACACAGTAAGATTACATGGACTTGTTTGCTGTTATATAGGTTTATTTTGTAGTTAGCCTGCTATTGTTAGTTAGTGGCCAGACGGCCTTAGACGTTTTATTTCATGTTTGGCATGTGTAACATTGGATAACAAGTGTGCACAATAAATATGCCGTGTCCATATTGCTAGTCTGCTGAAGTGACTTCATAGCCACACGCTTGTGCCAAAGCAAAGATCCCAGCTGAGCTATCTATTCCCCACAAATGGTGTTTCGAATGTGGGCACTTGTGGCTGCTGGACTGTGACTGCAGAGAAAACGCTGTGTATGTCCTGGCTGAAAGCTTCTGCGCTTTTGAAGAGCCAAGAGTCCAGTAATATGGAGGAACTAGTGAAGCAGTTATTGCAAGCAAATGTGCAGCAACAGCAGACTAATCCTTGCTTCCAGAAGGCTCTGGAGCAGCAACACCAGATGCAGCAAGAGCAGTTGGAGGCAATAAAGCAGGCCTTGGTTCGGCAACCCCAAGATGAGGGAGACCGTGCACAAAGCGCTGCTAGTGCGCAGAAAGCCGTACAGAAGACTTTGCTTAAAATGACCGCAGACGATGATGTGGAAGCATACCTCACCGTGTTTGAACGTATTGCAGAACGTGAGCACTTACCACTGGACAGATGGGCTGAGGTAGTGGCTCCATTTCTGAGCAGAGATCCACAAAAAGCCTATTACGATCTGAGTGGAGCGGATGCTATGGACTATATCAAACTCAAAGGCGAAATCCTGGCAAGGCTGGGAGTAAACACGTATGTACGTGCACAGAGGGTGCATTTATGGAATTTTGTGGAGCATCAGCCAGCCCGCTCACAAATGCATGATCTCATCCATCTAGTAAAAAAATGGCTGCAACCGGAGGCTTTGACGTCCGCACAGATGGTGGAGCGTGTTGTTCTAGACAAGTACCTGCGGTCCTTACCCGCTAAGATCCAGAGGTGGGTTGGACAGGGTGACCCAACTACCGCTGACCAGTTGGTGAATGTGGTCGAACGCTACAATGCTTCTGAAAGCCTACTCCAAGGGACGTTAGCACCCCACTGGCTCCCCAAGAAATCGCTGGAGAGTCCTGCGAAACCTACTCCATATTCAAAAGAAGAGAACGTCACAATGAAGGGTAGCAGACCTACAAAGGACTATGGAGGTGGTACGGGCTCACATCAAGCCAGCAGACCTCGTCTGGGATCTCCATCGAGGAGACAAGGGCCTATACAATGTTGGCGATGTCGCGGGCTTGGCCATGTAGCAGCTAACTGCCCAATGACTACAGAGCCAATGGACTGTAATGCTATGAGGCGTCTTTCATTATATGTGCAGTCAGTCTGTGTGGCGGAGACCCTCACGGGAAATGAACAACACGTGTGCCATGTCGAGGTTGACGGTTATAGTGTGAATGCCGTCTTGGATTCCGGCAGTCAAGTAACTTTGGTACATGCCAGTTTGGTGGACTCTAGCGCCCTAACGAACTTAACCGTGGGCATTAGTTGCATCCATGGGGATACTAAGAACTACCCCACTGCCTGGGTTACTCTTGCCACGCCAGTAGGGACCAAAAGACATCAGGCGGCAGTCATAAAGTCTATGGGACACAGTGTAATCCTGGGGAGAGACTTTCCCTTATTTTGGGACTTGTGGAACTTCAAAAGTGGCATGAACCCTCTAGTTGAAGACGGTGCTCCGGAGCTAGCCCCTGAACCATTGCAGCAAGACGACGGAGAACTCATCTCAGAGGAAGTACTAGAATCTGTGGACTCTCCTCTGGCTGTGTATGCAGGCGAGGCAGACCAGCTAGAGGATGTTTTAGAAATGCCTGACCTTGAGGTGGCCCGTGGTAAGTTCGGGACCGTTCAGCACCAGGATCCTACTCTAGCAAGGGCGTGGGAAAACATAAAGGTCTCCGAGGGAAGACCATTGTACCCAGGGGCTCAAAACGAGTTCCCACACGTGGCGGTGCAGCAGGATATGTTGTATCACATAGACAAGGTGCGAGGGGTGGTGGTAGAACAACTAGTGGTACCTAAGTCCTTTCGCCAGGTAGTTTTGGAGTTGGCACATAAACATCCCTTGGGAGGACACCTGGCGGTAGAAAAGACAAAACACCGTATTCTGCAACGTTTCTTTTGGCCGGGTCTAGTGGGAGACGTGACCCAGTACTGTCGGTCATGTCCTACATGTCAATTGACCGCACCTATGTCACATTTTAGAAGCCCCTTAGTGCCCTTACCAATAATAGAGGTGCCCTTCGAGAGGATAGCAATGGATATAGTCGGTCCATTAGTTAAATCTGCCAGGGGTCATCAGTACATTTTGGTAGTATTGGATTACGCCACGCGTTATCCCGAAGCAGTGCCCTTGCGGAATGCCAATGCGAAATCAATTTCAAAGCAGCTGGTTAATATGTTTTCCCGCACCGGCATTCCGAAAGAGATGCTTACGGATCAAGGGACCCCCTTTATGTCTCGTATACTTAAGGATTTATGTAAACTGCTAAAAATCTCCCATTTGCGTACCTCAGTATATCACCCTCAGACTGACGGTTTGGTGGAGCGCTTTAACAAAACCTTAAAGGGAATGTTGAAAAGGGTGGTGGATAAGGACGGGAGAGATTGGGATGCCCTACTACCATACCTCCTGTTTGCTATACGTGAGGTACCCCAATCCTCCACAGGCTTTTCACCTTTTGAGTTGGTTTATGGGCGGTGTCCTAGAGGCCTGTTAGATATTGCCAAGGAGACTTGGGAACAAGAGGTGACTCCTTATCGCAGTGTAATTGAACACATAACACTTATGCAGGACCGAATTGCAGCAGTTATGCCAATAGTTAAAGAGTGTTTAGAGCGCGCACAACATGCCCAAAGCACGGTATACAACCGAGCGGCAAAAACACGAGTCTTTCAACCCGGAGACAGGGTGCTGGTATTGGTGCCTACCATAGAGAATACATTTCTTGCGAAATGGCAGGGACCATACGAAGTGCTGGAACGAGTAGGTGAAGTAAATTATAAGATACACCAACCAGACAAGAGAAAGCCCGAACAAATATACCACATAAACTTGCTTAAGGCCTGGCGGGACAGGGAGAGTCTGGTGGCAGGAGCTGCCCTTGAGGATGGGCCTCGAGGGGCACCACCTTCTAAGGTAAAGGACCCCCAGGTAGCTCCGCCAGAAGTGGGTATTGCAGACACGCTATCCGAAAGCCAAAAACGAGAGACCAGGGAGTTCATACAGAGGAACGCAGATATTTTCTCGGAACTTCCTGGCCGGACTCGCCTAATTAAACATGACATTATTACTGATCCACAGGCGCGGGTACGGCTAAAACCATATCGAATTCCGGAGGCTCGGAGACAAGCCATTGCCCGGGAAGTGAAGATGTTAGAGCTCGGGGTCATTGAGGAGTCCCGGAGTGATTGGGCTAGCCCTATCGTACTGGTGCCCAAACCCGATGGGACTATCCGATTTTGTAACGATTTTCGGAAAGTAAACGAAGTATCGAAATTCGATGCCTACCCGATGCCAAGAGTCGATGAACTGATAGAGAGACTGGGTTCGGCTAGGTACATATCCACTATTGACTTAACAAAAGGTTATTGGCAGATTCCCCTCACGGAATCAGCCAAAGAGAAAACTGCCTTTGTTACGCCCCAGGGATTATTCCAGTACTGAGATATGCCATTTGGGTTGCATGGTGCCGCAGCCACCTTCCAACGTCTAATGGATATTGTCCTAAAACCCCATGGCCAGTATGCATCCTCGTACTTGGACGACATCATTATCTTTAGCGATGACTGGGACACGCATTTGTCAAAAGTACAAGCCGTCTTAGACTCCCTAAAAACAGCTGGGTTGACTGCCAATCCCAAGAAATGTACGTTGGGATTGGAAGAGGCTCGCTATCTGGGATATAGCATAGGGAGAGGCGTCGTGAAGCCTCAAGCCAATAAAGTGGATGCTATTCAAAATTGGCCACGACCGGTAACCAAAAAACAGGTTGGAGCTTTTTTTAGGGATCGTTGGTTATTATAGGCGGTTCATCAAACATTTTGCGACCATCGCAGCTCCTCTCACAGATCTTACTAAGGGGTCGAAATCTGTCACAATAAAGTGGAACGCAGAAGCAGAGGAGGCCTTTCAGCGATTGAAAACAGTCCTCTGTGACCAACCAGTGTTGGTTGCACCAGACTTTAAACGGGAGTTTATTGTCCAAACGGACGCCTCTGGGGTGGGCCTCGGCGCGGTTTTGTCTCAAGAAGTAAATGGCGAGGAACACCCAGTGGCCTATCTAAGCAGAAAGCTTACGAGAGCAGAAAAGAACTACAGTGTAGTTGAGCGGGAAGCCCTGGCTGTGAAATGGGCCCTGTGCACCTTGCGCTATTATTTACTAGGTCGCCAGTTTAGGCTAGTGACGGACCATTCGCCCCTAACATGGATGTCCCGGGCAAAAGAAGGCAATGTGCGGGTGACACGCTGGTTCTTAGCATTACAAGGGTTTACATTTTCCGTTGAGCACAGGGCGGGCACAGCGCACAGAAATGCAGATGCGTTGTCTAGAACGCACTGCTTGGTGACTCGTCGTGTCCGACCCCACGGGCTCGAACAGAGGAGGGGGGTGTGTGAGGTGCCAAGGGGAGAGGTACTAGAAAACAGGTATGTTTCTCCCCGTTTCATTTCATGTCTCCCTGTACTGATGATGAAGCCAGTTTATTTCACTGTAATCCAGTCCTGGTTTCCTTAGTGATCAGCATGGAAAGGACTGGTAGTTCCCCCTCCACTAATTCAATCCAGGTTTTGGTTTCCTGACCGGTCCAGCTGATATAATCAGGAGGAGCTGGGATCTCTCAGTCTGTCTGCTGAGCTGGGAGCTGACACAGTAAGATTTCATGGACTTGTTTGCTGTTATATAGGTTTATTTTGTAGTTAGCCTGCTATTGTTAGTTAGTGGCCAGACGGCCTTAGACGTTTTATTTCATGTTTGGCATGTGTAACATTGGATAACAAGTGTGCACAATAAATATGCCGTGTCCATATTGCTAGTCTGCTGAAGTGACTTCATAGCCACACGCTTGTGCCAAAGCAAAGATCCTAGCTGAGCTATCTATTCCCCACACACCCTACATCAGGGTCTCTCACCCTACATCAGAGTCTTTCACCCTCCATCTGAATCTCTCACCCTACATCAGGGTCTCTCACCCTCCATCTGAGTCTCTCACCCTACATCAGGGTCTCTCACCCTACATCAGGGTCTCTCACCCTACATCAGGGTCTCTCACCCTACATCTGAGTCTCTCACCCTACATCTGAGTCTCTCACCCTACATCTGAATCTCTCACCCTACATCTGAATCTCTCACCCTACATCAGGGTCTCTCACCCTACATCAGGGTCTCTCACCCTACATCAGGGTCTCTCACCCTACATCTGAATCTCTCACCCTACATTAGGGTCTCTCATCGCACTTCAGGGTCTCTCACCCTACATCTGAGTCTCTCACCCTACATCAGGGTCTGTCACCCTCCATCTGGGTCTGTCACCCTCCATCTGGGTCTGTCACCCTCCATCTGGGTCTGTCACCCTCCATCTGGGTCTGTCACCCTCCATCTGGGTCTCTCACCCTCCATCTGGGTCTCTCACCCTCCATCTGGGTCTCTCACCCTCCATCTGGGTCTCTCACCCTCCATCTGGGTCTCTCACCCTCCATCTGGGTCTCTCACCCTCCATCTGGGTCTCTCACCCTCCATCTGGGTCTCTCACCCTCCATCTGGGTCTCTCACCCTCCATCAGGGTCTCTCTGCCTCATCAGCGCTGTGGAGCTCCTGGAAGAAAAATGTATTTCCTAAGTAAAATTAAAAACTGATTGTAAATCACATCCCTGAATAATTCAAGATCCCATAGTGGATTACTAAATGCAGCTCGCAGACCTCTAAATCAATGCAGACCCCCAAATAGATCCCTAAATAAATTCAGAAACCGTATTAGATCCCTAAATAAATGCAGACCCTGGAGTAGATCCCTAGATTCAGAAACCAGAGTGGATCCCTAAAAAGGAGATCTCCAAGTAGATTTCTAAATAAATGCAGACCCCCTGAGGAGACCCCTATATAAATGCAGACCCCCAAGTAGATTCCAAAATAAAAGCCGCTCCCAGACCGCCAAGTAGATCTCTATATAGATTCAGAGACCACCACTGGAAATAAATGCAGAAATAATGAGCCGTATGTGCAGGACACTCAGGAATCTCAGTCACTGTGCTGGTGCTGTAAAACGCAAAGTGTGAACAAGACCCAGGGAAAAAGACGCAGATTTCGTGCTGAAATCGCACGCCCGGTGTCAGGCATGGCGGTTTCTCTGCAGGACGTGGCTGAGATCTGGTCCCAGGTCACAATGTCCGGAGCACAGTGCAGATCACAGAAAGCTATTGGCGAAGGGAGAATCACGTGATTTAGGTCATCCTTCCGACCCGAAACCCCTAGGACCCCAGGAGTGATGACGTCATTTGCTCTGCAGTGACGCTATTTTCGTTGACTTTCTGCAGGAAGAAGCTGCGTAAAGACTGAGAAGATCCCCTGCTGCTAGGAGAAGGGTGGATCTATGTGCGGATCGCGGGACAGGCAATGCTCTGGATACCTATGTGAAAAGCCTCTATCTGATAGGCGGCGGAGGAGGCAGGCATCGAGGCGGGCAGCTACGTGTGAGGACCCCTAGGCTCACACGTGAGTTTAGGAGCTGTGAACCGGGGTCGGTGCGACCATGAAGATCCGTCACGTGTCCCCGGGGATAGACAGGAGGCTGAAGCACCGGCTGTCACAGGTAGTGGCCCCTGACACGGGTCTAGCCGGGGGCCCCTTATTCTAGGGCTTTTCCATGTCTTCTCACACTCAGGGGGGAGTCATAGAGTAGTGGCTGGTGAAGCATGTGGTACTTGTAGTTCTTCACCACTTCTCTGCCGCTTGTGTCCTTCCCTCCCCCGTGCTTTACACTGCAGCGCCTCCAGCTCGGATTTGCTGCTTTGTCGTTGCGTCTAATTGAGTCCTGAGAGTCTGCATAGGCTCGAGCTGTGACCGGTCCCCTCCTCTATACTTTACACTGCAGCTCTGATTTCCTCCCTCCCCTTCTATCACACTTCTGTATCACAAACCTTGAGTTTTCCGACACTTATTTTTGTGATATTTTGTTATTTTCCCTCAGTATTTGAGCAGTAACAGATGTGGCGGGTACGTGAACCTCACGGCCGTGGCCGCCGACCTCCAGGAAACCTACAGGTAACACACGGGCGCCTATGTGCATTATCCACACGGGCCCCATTGCGTTAGGTCTGTAGCTCGTCCCCTCTTCAGCAAAGCTTCTATTTAAAGGGGGTGTCCAGGTTCACATGGCTGCTTTCTTGCAGAAACAGCGCCACCCTGAGCCCATAGGTTGTATGTGTTATTGCATGTTAACCCCCATTGAAGTGAATGGAGCTGGGCTGTGATATCGCCACAACCTATGGTCGGGGAGAGGAAAATTGGGATTTCATGCCCCGGCCTTTTTGTTTATAGAGGTGAGAGACTCCTCTGATCTCATAGCATCAGCAGCTTTGTCCTCTCCTCCCATTGGGAATACATGCACGCAGGCTACAGGCAAGAAGGGCCACAGAACTAGGAAGTAGTGGCCAGAACTCTCTTTAATTAGCAGGGTATCCCGACATCCTCTGCTGCGCACCGGGCAGCGTGGGTTAAAAGGTGACCGTCCGACATACTGCAATATGAGTCATGTGACCCTATAAGGACACTTGCCGCATGTGTCAGGGCCGCAGTTCTGCTCCTCTCGGCGTCGTATAACGCATATAACGCACCTGTCTTTTATCTCCAGTTCAGAATACGGCAGAAGGAAGAGAAACGCCTTCAGGATCCAAGTAGAGAAAGGTGAGAAGTCCGAGGACATCACTGATCACATGAACACATGCGTATCACTGTAAGCAAGCAGAGGTAGAGCTTCTGTAAATGTGCTGTACACACATGGCCGATACAGGGAAGGGGTGTTGAGCCATAAGATGGAGGGAAGGCTGCTGAGGTGTGTGGCGGCGGAGGCTGCTGAGGTGTGTGTGGCGGCGGCTGAGGTGTGTGTGGCGGCGGCTGAGGTGTGTGTGGCGGCGGCGGCTGATGTGTGTGTGGCTGCTGCTGATGTGTGTGTGGCTGCTGCTGATGTGTGTGTGGCTGCTGCTGATGTGTGTGTGGCTGCTGCTGATGTGTGTGTGGCTGCTGCTGATGTGTGTGTGGCTGCTGCTGAGGTGTGTGTGGCGGCGGCTGAGGTGTGTGTGGCGGCGGCTGAGGTGTGTGTGGCGGCGGCTGAGGTGTGTGTGGCGGCGGCTGAGGTGTGTGTGGCTGCTGCTGAGGTGTGTGTGGCTGCTGCTGAGGTGTGTGTGGCTGCTGCTGAGGTGTGTGTGGCTGCTGCTGAGGTGTGTGTGGCTGCTGCTGAGGTGTGTGTGGCTGCTGCTGAGGTGTGTGTGGCGGCGGCTGCTGCTGAGGTGTGTGTGGCGGCTGCTGCGGTGTGTGTGGCGGCGGCTGCTGCTGAGGTGTGTGTGGCGGCGGCTGCTGCTGAGGTGTGTGTGGCTGCGGTGTGTGTGGCGGCGGCTGCTGCTGAGGTGTGTGTGGCTGCTGCTGAGGTGTGTGTGGCTGCTGCTGAGGTGTGTGTGGCTGCTGCTGAGGTGTGTGTGGCTGCTGCTGAGGTGTGTGTGTGGCTGCTGCTGAGGTGTGTGTGGCGGCGGCTGAGGTGTGTGTGGCGGCGGCTGAGGTGTGTGTGGCGGCGGCTGAGGTGTGTGTGGCGGCGGCTGAGGTGTGTGTGGCGGCGGCTGAGGTGTGTGTGGCGGCGGCTGAAGTGTGTGTGGCGGCGGCTGAGGTGTGTGTGGCGGCGGCTGCTGCTGAGGTGTGTGTGTGGCGGCGGCGGCTGCTGAGGTGTGTGTGTGTGGCGGCGGCGGCGGCTGCTGAGGTGTGTGTGTGTGGCGGCGGAGGCGGCTGCTGAGGTGTGTGTGTGTGGCGGCGGAGGCGGCTGCTGAGGTGTGTGTGTGTGGCGGCGGAGGCGGCTGCTGAGGTGTGTGTGTGTGGCGGCGGAGGCGGCTGCTGAGGTGTGTGTGTGTGGCGGCGGAGGCGGCTGCTGAGGTGTGTGTGTGTGGCGGCGGAGGCGGCTGCTGAGGTGTGTGTGTGTGGCGGCGGAGGCGGCTGCTGAGGTGTGTGTGTGTGGCGGCGGAGGCGGCTGCTGAGGTGTGTGTGTGTGGCGGCGGAGGCGGCTGCTGAGGTGTGTGTGTGTGGCGGCGGAGGCGGCTGCTGAGGTGTGTGTGTGTGGCGGCGGAGGCGGCTGCTGAGGTGTGTGTGTGTGGCGGCGGAGGCGGCTGCTGAGGTGTGTGTGTGTGGCGGCGGAGGCGGCTGCTGAGGTGTGTGTGTGTGGCGGCGGAGGCGGCTGCTGAGGTGTGTGTGTGTGGCGGCGGAGGCGGCTGCTGAGGTGTGTGTGTGTGGCGGCGGAGGCGGCTGCTGAGGTGTATAGCTCGGTCTCAGAAGCCATGCCTCTGTTTGCTGACAATGAATGGCAGCCGTCTTCACATCCATAGCTCTTTCTTCAGAGAGTTTGTTGCTCTGATTTCCAATATTTGCATCTTCCGTCATCGGCTGAATCAGCAGAACGAGAGTCCACAACTCTGTGTTTAAAGGGGCAAACTTCCGCATCAGGAGAAGAGCAGTTTTCTGCTGGCTCACGTCCGTGATTGGCAGGTATCGTGAATCTATTTTGCGCTAGTTGATAGGACGTGTGCCCGATACCTGTCAGTCATGGCGTCACCGACGTCGCTCATCTCCCGATGCAGAACAGTGAGGAGCCGGAATACACTTTTAAGCCAATGCGTTTGGAGCTGGCCTGTCAGAGGCGTCCCACCTCCCCCAGTGCCACCACCATTCCCCTTCACACGTCATTACACCTCATTTGATGATGTTTTAATATGGATGAAGCATGGACAGGGAGCCCTGTGCTGTGTCCGTGTACGGTGTGGCCCCTAATCACATCACGTAGGGTCTCCCTCTCTCATACCCGCCACCATCAGTAGTACTGGAAAGGCAGCGCTGGTCACATGGGCACAGAGTGATCGCATGCTGGTCGTGTCATAGATGACGCGTTTGGTGGCTTAAGGTTTTATATTCTTTTCTAGTGTTTAAAGTTATCTGTGATGAAAATGAAGATGGTGGGAATCTGGAAGAATCACATTTGGCAAAGCGGGCGAAGACAGGAGGTGACGGGTAAGCGGGCAACGACTCAACCAGCCGCGAGTTCTGTGGACAAGTTAGGCTACTGCAGACAAATTGGGGGGATTCCCTTTAATTTTCTTCCTATAATGTCGGGAATACTGTAATTGTTAGATTAGTGATCTTCAGAATGGGACTTTCCTGTTGGCTGTCAGAATTTGCTGGAAGTTGTAGTCGTCCACTCCATACAAGAGGAGTATGTTGTGCGCATGGCGTCATTTTCAGGAATATCCTCTCTATAACCCGACTGAAATATTGCTAAGGATATAAAGTTTCCTTAGACGCCAAGTGAAAACATCGCCAGCATTTTCATGAAGCGTCTTCTGCTTGAAAATATTGTCGGCTTCACCAGAGTTTAAAATGCATCGTGTGCACAGAGTTTAATGGATGCAGATGTGGAAAAAACTACAGTGTGCTTATCTTCTCTTATGCAGGGATCTGGAATTTCCTTCTGATGACTCCACGGACACCGATGATTACACAGATCAGCCCGTGAGTGCCCTGCCCATAAGAGCTGACACTCTACAGGAGAGAGGACCCTGCACATAAGAGCTGACACTCTGCAGGAGAGAGGACCCTGCCCATAAGAGCTGACAATCTACAGGAGAGAGGACCCTGCCCATAAGAGCTGACAATCTACAGGAGAGAGGACCCTGCACATAAGAGCTGACACTCTACAGGAGAGAGGACCCTGCCCATAAGAGCTGACACTCTACAGGAGAGAGGACCCTGCCCATAAGAGCTGACACTCTGCAGGAGAGAGGACCCTGCCCATAAGAGCTGACAATCTACAGGAGAGAGGACCCTGCCCATAAGAGCTGACACTCTGCAGGAGAGAGGACCCTGCCCATAAGAGCTGACAATCTACAGGAGAGAGGACCCTGCCCATAAGAGCTGACAATCTACAGGAGAGAGGACCCTGCACATAAGAGCTGACACTCTGCAGGAGAGAGGACCCTGCCCATAAGAGCTGACAATCTACAGGAGAGAGGACCCTGCCCATAAGAGCTGACAATCTACAGGAGAGAGGACCCTGCCCATAAGAGCTGACACTCTACAGGAGAGAGGACCCTGCCCATAAGAGCTGACACTCTACAGGAGAGAGGACCCTGCCCATAAGAGCTGACACTCTACAGGAGAGAGGACCCTGCCCATAAGAGCTGACAATCTACAGGAGAAAGGACCCTGCACATAAGAGCTGACACTACAGGAGAGAGGACCCTGCACATAAGAGCTGACACTTTACAGGAGAGAGGACCCTGCACATAAGAGCTGACACTACCGGAGAGAGGACCCTGCCCATAAGAGCTGACACTCTACAGGAGAGAGGATCCTGCACATGAGAGCTGACACTACAGGAGAGAGGACCCTGCACATAAGAGCTGACACTTTACAGGAGAGAGGACCCTGCACATAAGAGCTGACACTCTACAGGAGAGAGGACCCTGCACATAAGAGCTGACACTCTACAGGAGAGAGGACCCTGCACATAAGAGCTGACACTCTATAGGAGAGAGGACTCTGCCCATAAGAGCTGACACGCTACATGAGAGAGGACCCTGCACATAAGAGCTGACACTCTATAGGAGAGAGGACTCTGCCCATAAGAGCTGACACGCTACATGAGAGAGGACCCTGCACATAAGAGCTGACACTTTACAGGAGAGAGGACCCTGCCCATAAGAGCTTACACTACAGGAGAGAGGACCCTGCCCATAAGAGCTGACACTCTACAGGAGAGAGGACCCTGCACATAAGAGCTGACACTTTACAGGAGAGAGGACCCTGCACATAAGAGCTGACACTCTACAGGAGAGAGGACCCTGCACATAAGAGCTGACACTCTACAGGAGAGAGGACCCTGCACATAAGAGCTGACACTCTACAGGAGAGAGGACCCTGCACATAAGAGCTGACACTCTACAGGAGAGAGGACCCTGCACATAAGAGCTGACACTCTACAGGAGAGAGGACCCTGCACATAAGGCTATGTGCACACGTAACGGAACTCTCGCGGAAATTACCGCTAGAATTCCGGAATTCCATTCCGCGGGAAAATCGCATTTTAAATTCCCGCGATTTTCCCGTGGAAAAACTAGCATTTTGCAAGCGTAATTAGCTTGCAAAATGCTAGCGTTCTCCAAGCGATCTGTATGTCGAGGTAGCTATTTTGGGAGGGCTAAATTAACCCTTCACGGTTGAGCCAGTGATATCCAAATTATTCCAGTGTTGCTAGCAACTCAAATGACCACACGGAGACGGGGGTCTCTGTACGGGAGGATCGAGGCAGATCACTAAGCCCCTTTATTTTAGTCACATCTTTTATAATCCTTTGCTTAATTATGCAAGGTTCTCAAGTACCAATAGCATCATTTCACTTTATAAGCCAATAATATTGCAAGAAAACCGGAAACTACATATACAGTATGTCCGTACCTAGATAGCGTAGAAAGTAGTATAATGGCATATTCTTCAGAGTTTAACATTCCCACCTCCCTTATCTTTGCACCTGATGAGAACAATCTGGTTTCATGACAGCCCATGCCAATTATAAAAATTTATCTTACAGCAACAAAAACGGAGAAACGAAACCTTACATTGAATGGATAAAAAGAAACTTCAACTCTGATTTTTGTATTAACCCTTAACAATTAGCTTGCAAACTGCTAGCGTTCTCCAAGCGATCTGTAGCATCGCTTGGAGAACTGATTGACAGGTTGGTCACACTCGTCAAACATAGTGTTTGACGAGTGTGACCAACTTTTTACTACTGAGGCCGCCTATGCAGCATCAGTAGTAAAAGATAGAATGTAAAAATAAAAAATGGTGTTATTCTTACCTTCCGACGTCCCGCGCATCCGTTCCCAGTAATCCTTTGCGAAAATGCCCGCGATGACGTCGCGCGAATGACCGCGAGACTTCGCAATCCTGCGAGATCGGACGCCATCGCGGGCATTTTCGCAAAGGACTACTGGGACCGGGAGCGTGGAGAGAGGCGGGAAGGCTGCGCGGGACGCCGGAGGGTGAGAAGATCAATATTTTTTATTTTATAATTCTATTTTTTACAGGGATATGGTACCCAAAGCCCGGAGGACAGTCTCCTCTCCTCCGGACCGTGGGTACCATCCGCAATTGTTCTGCTTACTTTCCGCATGGTGTGCACAGCCACATGCGGGAAGGAAGCGGAACAATGCATTCCTATGGGTGCGGGATCGCCGCGATTCCGCAAAATAATGAGCATGCTGCATTTTTTACCGCAAAGCGATTCCGCCGCGGTAAAAACCGCAGCATTAGCACAGCATTGCGGAATCCCATAGGAATGCATGGGATGCTTATTTTTCGTGTTTTCGCGGCAAAATCGCGCGGTTAAAACCGCCGCGGAAACGCGAAAAAAACGCCACGTGTGAACTCAGCCTAAGAGCTGACAGGCTACAGGAGAGAGGACCCTGCACATAAGAGCTGACACTTTACAGGAGAGAGGACCCTTCCCATAAGAGCTGACACTCTACAGGAGAGAGGACCCTGCACATAAGAGCTTACACTACAGGAGAGAGGACCCTGCACATAAGAGCTGACACTTCACAGGAGAGAGGACCCTGCACATAAGAGCTTACACTACAGGAGAGAGGACCCTGCCCATAAGAGCTGACACTCTACAGGAGAGAGGACCCTGCACATAAGAGCTGACACTCTACAGGAGAGAGGACCGTGCACATAAGAGCTGACACTCTACAGGAGAGAGGACCCTGCACATAAGAGCTGACACTCTACAAGAGAGAGGACCGTGCACATAAGAGCTGACACGCTACAGGAGAGAGGACCCTGCACATAAGAGCTGACACTCTACAGGAGAGAGGACCCTGCACATAAGAGCTGACACTCTACAGAAGAGAGGACCCTGCACATAAGAGCTGACACTCTACAGGAGAGAGGACCCTGCCCATAAGAGCTGACACTCTACAGGAGAGAGGACCGTGCACATAAGAGCTGACACTCTACAGGAGAGAGGACCGTGCACATAAGAGCTGACACTCTACAGGAGAGAGGGCCCTGCACATAAGAGCTGACACTCTACAGGAGAGAGGGCCCTGCACATAAGAGCTGACACTCTACAGGAGAGAGGGCCCTGCACATAAGAGCTGACACTCTACAGGAGAGAGGGCCCTGCACATAAGAGCTGACACTCTACAGGAGAGAGGGCCCTGCACATAAGAGCTGACACTCTACAGGAGAGAGGGCCCTGCACATAAGAGCTGACACTCTACAGGAGAGAGGACCCTGCACATAAGAGCTGACACTCTACAGGAGAGAGGACCCTGCACATAAGAGCTGACACTCTACAGGAGAGAGGACCCTGCACATAAGAGCTGACACTCTACAGGAGAGAGGACCCTGCACATAAGAGCTGACACTCTACAGGAGAGAGGACCCTGCACATAAGAGCTGACACTCTACAGGAGAGAGGACCCTGCACATAAGAGCTGACACTCTACAGGAGAGAGGACCCTGCACATAAGAGCTGACACTCTACAGGAGAGAGGACCCTGCACATAAGAGCTGACACTCTACAGGAGAGAGGACCCTGCACATAAGAGCTGACACTCTACAGGCGAGAGGGCCCTGCACATAAGAGCTGACACTCTACAGGCGAGAGGGCCCTGCACATAAGAGCTGACACTCTACAGGAGAGAGAGGACCCTGACCATAAGAGCTGACACTACAGGAGAGAGGACCCTGCCCATAAGAGCTGACACTTTACTGGAGAGAGAGGACCCTGCCCATAAGAGCTGACACTTTACTGGAGAGAGAGGACCCTGACCATAAGAGCTGACACTACAGGAGAGAGGACCCTGCACATAAGAGCTGACACTACAGGAGAGAGGACCCTGCACATAAGAGCTGACACTACAGGAGAGAGGACCCTGCACATAAGAGCTGACACTCTACAGGAGAGAGGACCCTGCACATAAGAGCTGACACTACAGGAGAGAGGACCCTGCACATAAGAGCTGACACTACAGGAGAGAGGACCCTGCACATAAGAGCTGACACTACAGGAGAGCAGTCCTCCTCCTCGCTGGGGAATCTGACTCAAGTGTTCTTTGCTGCCCCTCACTGTTGTCCCGGGGGTCACAGATCCCGAGTGTTCGTTTCGGACCCGTGAAGCGATGCACGTATTACTCCGGTCTTTCTTCATTTCTAGTCCACAAATCACATGAACAGCTCGCTGCTGTCATTATACCGGAGAGGAAACCCTGACTGCACCATGGACTCCCCCTCCAAAAATGAGGCTCCGGACACCAGCACCCCGGCTCCACACAAAGCCTCTAGAGCTGAGGGATCAGGCGATGGATTGGAATCGAGGCCCCCCAGGGCCGGATGGTTCATTGACAAGACGCCCAGCAAACCTCCAGAGAGGAACGTCCTTATAGATCTCTGCGACGATGGAGACGGGGGGCAGCGAGCGGGGGATAATGAGGTACCGGACCCTGTTATATCACCCACGCGGCAGAAGGGGGGGCTGGAAAAATGGCTTCAAATCTGCACGCTGTGTCCAAACTAATGCAACACTTGGCTCAATCATTTTAAACAGTAAAACACAAGTATCTTTGTTTTTTAAATGTAAAAAAATGTTTTCTCCGTCTGTGACAGCGATCAGCCGAAGCGTCTCTTCTAGAGACAGAGAAGAAAAAGAGAAAAATGAAGAAATCCCAGAGAGGAAAGATGATGGACGATGTGGATGAAGAAATAAAATCCACTCTGCTGAAGAAGAAAGGTGAGAAAAGATTGCAGCAGAATAGTGAGTGCAGCTCTGGAGTATAATACAGGCTGTAACTCAGGATCAGTAATGTAATGTATGTACACAGTGACTGCACCAGCAGAATAGTGAGTGCAGCTCTGGGGTATAATACAGGATGTAACTCAGGATCAGTAATGTATGTACACAGTGACTGCACCAGCAGAATAGTGAGTGCAGCTCTGGAGTATAATACAGGATGTAACTCAGGATCAGTAATGTAATGTATGTACACAGTGACTGCACCAGCAGAATAGTGAGTGCAGCTCTGGAGTATAATACAGGATGTAACTCAGGATCAGTAATGTAATGTATGTACACAGTGACTGCACCAGCAGAATAGTGAGTGCAGCTCTGGGGTATAATACAGGATGTAACTCAGGATCAGTAATGTAATGTATGTACACAGTGACTGCACCAGCAGAATAGTGAGTGCAGCTCTGGAGTATAATACAGGATGTAACTCAGGATCAGTAATGTATGTACACAGTGACTGCACCAGCAGAATAGTGAGTGCAGCTCTGGGGTATAATACAGGATGTAACTCAGGATCAGTAATGTAATGTATGTACACAGTGACTGCACCAGCAGAATAGTGAGTGCAGCTCTGGAGTATAATACAGGATGTAACTCAGGATCAGTAATGTATGTACACAGTGACTGCACCAGCAGAATAGTGAGTGCAGCTCTGGAGTATAATACAAGATGTAACTCAGGATCAGTAATGTAATGTATGTACACAGTGACTGCACCAGCAGAATAGTGAGTGCAGCTCTGGAGTATAATACAGGATATAACTCAGGATCAGTAATGTATGTACACAGTGACTGCACCAGCAGAATAGTGAGTGCAGCTCTGGGGTATAATACAGGATGTAACTCAAGATCAGTAATGTAATGTATGTACACAGTGACTGCACCAGCAGAATAGTGAGTGCAGCTCTGGGGTATAATACAGGATATAACTCAGGATCAGTAATGTAATGTATGTACACAGTGACTGCTCCAGCAGAATAGTGAGTGCAGCTCTGGAGTATAATACAGGATATAACTCAGGATCAGTAATGTATGTAGACAGTGACTGCACCAGCAGAATAGTGAGTGCAGCTCTGGGGTATAATACAGGATATAACTCAGGATCAGTAATGTAATGTATGTACACAGTGACTGCTCCAGCAAAATAGTGAGTGCAGCTCTGGGGTATAATACAGGATGTAACTCAAGATCAGTAATGTAATGTATGTACACAGTGACTGCTCCAGCAGAATAGTGACTGCAGCTCTGGAGTATAATACGGGATGTTACTCAAGATCAGTAATGTAATGAATGTACACAGTGACTGCACCAGCAGAATAGTGAGTGCAGCTCTGGGGTATAATACAGGATGTAACTCAGGATCAGTAATGTAATGTATGTACACAATGACTGCACCAGCAGAATAGTGAGTGCAGCTCTGGAGTATAATAAAGGATGTAACTTAGGATCAGTAATGTAATGTATGTACAGAGTGAGTGCAGCTCTGGGGTATAATACCGGATGTAACTCAGGATCAGTAATGTATGTACACAGTGACTGCACCAGCATAATAGTGAGTGCAGCTCTGGAGTATAATACAGGGTGTAACTCAGGATCAGTAATGTATGTACACAGTGACTGCACCAGCAGAATAGTGAGTGCAGCTCTGGGGTATAATACAGGCTGTAACTCAGGATACAGGATGTAACTCAGGATCAGTAATGTATGTACACAGTGACTGCACCAGCAGAATAGTGAGTGCAGCTCTGGAGTATAATACGGGATGTTACTCAGGATCAGTAATGTATGTACACAATGACTGCACCAGCAGAATAGTGAGTGCAGCTCTGGGGTATAATACAGGATGTAACTCAGGATCAGTAATGTATGTACACAATGACTGCACCAGCAGAATAGTGAGTGCAGCTCTGGAGTATAATACAGGATATAACTCAGGATCAGTAATGTAATGTATGTACACAGTGACTGCACCAGCAGAATAGTGAGTGCAGCTCTGGAGTATAATACAAGATGTAACTCAGGATCAGTAATGTATGTACACAGTGACTGCACCAGCAGAATAGTGAGTGCAGCTCTGGAGTATAATACAGGATGTAACTCAGGATCAGTAATGTATGTACACAGTGACTGCACCAGCAGAATAGTGAGTGCAGCTCTGGAGTATAATACAGGATGTAACTTAGGATCAGTAATGTAATGTATGTACACAGTGAGTGCAGCTCTGGGGTATAATACAGGATGTAACTCAGGATCAGTAATGTATGTACACAGTGACTGCACCAGCAGAATAGTGAGTGCAGCTCTGGAGTATAATACAGGATGTAAGACAGGGTCATTAATGTAATGTACACAGTGATTGCACCAGCAGAATAGTGAGTGCAGCTCTGGAGTATAATACAAGATGTAACTCAGGATCAGTAATGTATGTACACAGTGACTGCACCAGCAGAATAGTGAGTGCAGCTCTGGAGTATAATACAGGATGTAAGACAGGGTCAGTAATGTAATGTACACAGTGACTGCACCAGCAGAATAGTGAGTGCAGCTCTGGAGTATAATACAGGATGTAACTTAGGATCAGTAATGTAATGTATGTACACAGTGAGTGCAGCTCTGGGGTATAATACAGGATGTAACTCAGGATCAGTAATGTATGTACACAGTGACTGCACCAGCATAATAGTGAGTGCAGCTCTGGAGTATAATACAGGGTGTATCTCAGGATCAGTAATGTATGTACACAGTGACTGCACCAGCAGAATAGTGAGTGCAGCTCTGGAGTATAATACAGGATGTAAGACAGGGTCAGTAATGTAATGTACACAGTGACTGCACCAGCAGAATAGTGAGTGCAGCTCTGGAGTATAATACAAGATGTAACTCAGGATCAGTAATGTATGTACACAGTGACTGCACCAGCAGAATAGTGAGTGCAGCTCTGGAGTATAATACAGGATGTAACTTAGGATCAGTAATGTAATGTATGTACACAGTGAGTGCAGCTCTGGGGTTTAATACAGGATGTAACTCAGGATCAGTAATGTATGTACACAGTGACTGCACCAGCATAATAGTGAGTGCAGCTCTGGAGTATAATACAGGGTGTATCTCAGGATCAGTAATGTATGTACACAGTGACTGCACCAGCAGAATAGTGAGTGCAGCTCTGGAGTATAATACAGGATGTAAGACAGGGTCAGTAATGTAATGTACACAGTGACTGCACCAGCAGAATAGTGAATGCAGCTCTGGGGTATAATACAGGATGTAACTCAGGATACAGGATGTAACTCAGGATCAGTAATGTATGTACACACTGACTACACCAGCAGAATAGTGAGTGCAGCTCTGCAATATAATAATAATAATAAATTTTATTTCTATAGCGCTGACATATTCCGCAGCACTTTACATTTCCGAGGGGACTTGTACAGACAATAGACATTACAGCATAACAATAATCACATAGATTATAACAGATGCCAAGAGGAATGAGGGCCCTGCTCGCAAGCTTACAGTCTATGAGGAAAGAGGTAGACAGGAAAGGTGGGTGGTAACAGTTGCCCTGATTGTATGGACCAGCCATAATAAGTGTGTAACAGTACAGACACAGAGGGCTAATGGATGCATAAAGCATTTGGGAACAGGATGCGGGGAACCTGGTTATGGTAAAACTTTTGGCTGTGCCACACAGGGATAGATTAGGTTAATGTGTTGAGGTGATAGGCCAGTCTGAATAAATGCGTTTTCGGGGCACGCTTAAAATTGTGGGGATTGGGGACTAATCGTATTGACCTGGGAAGTGCATTCCAAAGTATTGGCGCAGCACGTGTAAAGTCTTGGAGATGGGAGTGGGAGGTTCTGATTATTGAGGATGCTAACCTCAGGTCATCAGCAGAACGGAGGGCGCGGGTAGGGTGGTAGACTGAAACAAGGGAGGAGATGTAGGGTGGTGCTGAGCCATGGAGAGCTTTGTGGGTGAGGGTAATAAGTTTATACTGAATTCTGGAGTGGATGGGTAGCCAGTGTAATGACTGGCACAAGGTAGAGGCATCGGTGTAGCGATTGGCGAGGAATATGATCCTGGCTGCAGCATTCAACACAGATTGGAGAGGGGAGAGTTTGGTAAGAGGGAGACCGACTAGAAGAGAGTTACAATAGTCGAGACGAGAATGAATAAGAGAAACAGTAAGAGTTCTTGCAGAGTCGAAAGTAAGAAAAGGTCGAATTCTAGAAATGTTTTTGAGGTGCAGTTGACAAGAGCGAGCCAGTGATCGAATGTGGTGGGCAAAGGAAAGCTCGGAGTCAAGCATGACCCCAAGACAGTGGGCCTGTTGCTGGGGAGTAATAGTGGAACCACACACAGAAATGGCAATGTCGGGTATAGATACATTAGTAGAGGGAGGAAACACAAGAAGTTCAGTCTTTGACAGGTTCAGTTTCAGATATAGTGAGGACATGATGTTAGACACAGCGTTTAGACAATCGCCAGTGTTTTCTAGAAAGGCTGGCGTGATGTCAGGAGAAGAAGCGTATAATTGGGTGTCATCAGCATAGAGATGGTACTGGAAACCTAATCTACTGATTGTTTGACCAATAGGGGCAGTGTACAAGGAGAAGAGGAGGGGGCCTAGAACCGATCCTTGAGGAACCCCAACAGTAAGGGGAAGATGAGAGGAGGAGGAACTGGCAAAAGATACAGTAAAGGAGCGGTCGGAGAGATAGGAGGAGAACCAGGAGAGAACGGTGTCCTTGAGGCCGATGGAACGGAGCATAGTGAGGAGGAGCTGATGATCCACAGTGTCGAATGCTGCAGAGAGATCCAAGAGAATTAGCATGGAGTAATGACCATTTGATTTAGCTGTTAGTAGATCAGTAGAGACTTTAGTGAGGGCAGTTTCAGTAGAGTGTAAAGAGCATAAACTAGATTGGAGAGGGTCGAGAAGAGAGTTATCAGAGAGATAGCGGATAATACGGGAGTGGACCAGACGTTCCAGGAGATTAGAGATGAAGGGAAGATTAGAGACAGGTCTGTAGTTAGCGGCGCAGTTTTGGTCGAGGGATGGTTTTTTAAGTAGTGGATGTATGATGGCATGCTTAAATGAGGAAGGAAAGATACCGGAAGAGAGAGAGAGGTTAAATATTTTGGTTAGGTGAGGGGTGACAGCAGAGGAAAGGGACTGGAGGATATGTGACGGAAATGGGTCACTGGTGCAAGTGGTTGGGCGAGAAGATGCAAGGAGCCTGCTTACTTCTTCTTCTGTGACTGGTTCAAAATCAGAGCATGAGCTAGATGCAGTGGGGGAGGGAGGACAGTGCATGGTATGAGGGGATTTGGAGATAATTTCCTGTCGGATCTGGTCTATTTTTTCTTTGAAGTAATTGGCCAGATCGTCAGCTCAGAGCTCCGTGGTTGGGGCCTGTACTCTTGGGTTGAGTAGAGAATGAAACATGTCAAAGAGACGTTTCGGGTTATTGGACAGTGAGGTGATGAGGGTGTTGAAATAGGTTTGTTTGGAGAGGTGAAGGGCAGTGTTGTATGTTCTAAGCATAAACTTATAATGGATGAAATCTTCGGGTAGGTTGGATTTTCTCCACAGACGTTCGGCGCACCTGGAGCATCGCTGCAGGAAACGTGTTTGCACCGTGTGCCAGGGTTGTCGCCGTCTGCGTTGTGGTGTTCTATTTATAGGGGGTGCAAATTCATCCAGGTCACTTTGAAGTGTTTCATTGTAATGCTTCAATGCAGAATCAGGACATGAGAGGGAGGAGATAGGGGCAAATGAAGACTACAAGTTCTTCATAAGTTTCTGGGTGTTAATGGCCTGTATGTTTCTATAAGTCTGGACAGTGGGGGTGACCTGAGCAGCCTGGCAGTTCTTGATAGAGAATGAAAGAAGGTTGTGGTCAGAGAGCGGGAGAGGGGAGTTTGCAAAATCATCCACTGCACAAAGCCGAGAGAAGACCAAGTAGAGGGAGTTTCCGTCTTCATGCGTTGGAGAATTAGTAAGCTGCGAAAGGCCAAACGAGGAGGTTAGAGATAAAAGGTGAGTAGCAGATGGGGAGAGGGGAAGAGCAATGGGGGTGTTGAAATCTCCCATGATGAGGGTAGGGATGTCACAGGAGAGAAAATGTGGAAGCCAAGTGGCAAAATCATCCAGGTACTGATGGGAGGGGCCGGGAGGACGATACACCACCGCCACTCGCATGGAGAAGGGGGTGTAGAGTCTGATGGTATGGACCTCAAAAGAAGGGAAGACAAGTGAGGGTACTTGAGGGATAACCTGAAAGGTACATTTTGATGATAGGAGCAGACCAACGACTCCATCTGCTCTATTGTCTGATCTTGGGGTATGAGAGAAGTGAAGTCCACCATATGAAAGAGCAGCAGCAGCGGTAGTGTCTGACTGCTGGGTCCAGGTTTCAGTAAGAGCCAGGAGGTTAAGAGAATTAGAAAGGAAAAAGTCATGAATGAAGGAGAGTTTGTTACACACTGAGCGAGAATTCCAAAGGGCACAATTAAGAGAGACAGATGGCATGCAGGGAATATTAATAAGATTAGAGGGGTTTCTGAGTGTAGCAGTTGGGGGGTTTGACTTTCTATAACATGGGGGACCAGGGTTGGGAGCAATGTCTCCTGCGACTAGGAGAAGGAGGATAGAAAGAGTGAGCAGATGGTTAAGTGATTTGTGAGAGCGTCTCTGATGTTGAATGGTGGGACTGACTGGATCTGTGCAATTTAACAATGTGAAAATAGCGTGAGTGCTATACATAGGAGAGGAAAGGAGCGAGGGGCCGATATGGATGGAGTGTAGAGAGTTAATGCCAGGGCGGTGGATGTGTGTGAATGCAGCGGCCAGGATATAAATTACACAAATGCATATGGTGTATATTTGTTGTAATCCAAACGTACAGGGAGTAGATGTATATAAATGTCTTAGGCTACTTTCACACTAGCGTCGGTCGACGTACGTCGCAATGCGTCGTTTTGGCGAAAAAACGCATCCTGCAAAGTTGCCTGCAGGATGCGTTTTTTCTCCATAGACTTGCATTAGCGTCGCATTGCGACGTATGGCCACACGTCGTATCCGTCGTGCGACGGATGCGTCGTGTTTTGGCGGCCGCGACACACACAAAAACGTTACATGTAACTTTTTTTGTGCGTCGTGTCCGCCATTTTCGACCGCACATGCACGGCCGAAACTCCGCCCCCTCCTCCCTGGACATTACAATGGGGCAGCGGGTGCGTTGATAAACTGCATCCGCTGCCCCCATTGTGCAAAACTTTCACAACGTGCAACGGTACGTCGGGACGACGCAGTGCGACATACGTCGGGACGACGCAGTGCGACGTCCGTCGGCCGACGCTAGTGTGAAAGTAGCCTAACCTGTCTCCTGCCCTGTCTAACTGCCATGTTATAACTGCCAGTACTTTGATAAACTGTACTTCGATAAAGTGTTCATAAATGCCCTCCCCAAGCTATGCCTGAATATATAGGAGGCTAAGACTTAGAACTTTTTTTTGGGCTCTCTCTCTTCTCATTAATCAATCAAACTAAATTGAGACAGCAGGACCCAATAAAATGTTGTGGTCAAATAAACAGATGTCCAGTACTACATGGATCATAAAGCACTTTGAAAAGTTTCTTGACCTCGCAACATAAGGGGACAAGCAGAGTAAGTTAAAACAAAAAAATATATACCAGATATAAGTTGGCATAGTTGAAAACACACACATATAGCGTTCAGGATTAACTGCTTGCTGACATTGAATGAAGTGGAGAAACACAGGAGTTGATTCAGAGCAGAGATTGAAAGAGCTGGTTACCTGTATGAAAAGAATAGAGATGCGTGTCACATTCATCCATGTTATAACTGCCAGCACTTTGATAAACTGTACTTCGATAAAGTGTGCATAAATGCCCCCTGCATAAATACAGGATGTTTGTAAAATAATGTATTTGTAATATCATGCACACGGCTTTAAATTGTTTTAAAGAAAAAAGTGCACTATGAATTTATAGCTTCTGTTATATTCTTTCTTGTGTGATTTTTCCTTTTAAAGCAGAAACCATTGAGTTGCAGAAATCATCTGTTCGCTTTGAAGATGTTGGCGGAAATGATGACACCCTGACGGTACGTTTGGCCCCAACTTCATTGCTCTATATTGGAAGTGACAATGATGGAGATGGATGCTGGTATCTAGTGATGTAGTTATATTGGATTTCTATACTGAGCACACCTCGGCTGCCCCGCACGCTCTCTGATCACTGGTTTTTCTCTCTTTACAGGAAGTCTGTAAGCTGCTGATTCATATGCGTCACCCTGAAATCTATCAGCACCTGGGGGTGGTGCCTCCCCGTGGTTTTCTGTTACACGGTCCGCCGGGATGCGGGAAGACATTACTGGCGCAGGCGATTGCTGGGGTAAGAGGCTTTTTAGTGTGTATTTTTGTGATTGAGTTGAAAATTTTACCTTCAATCTCCTAAATGCCTTTTAGTAAGACAATACCACGAGACTTTCCCCCTCAATAATGAGATGACTCTGCCAACTCTTTCCCAGTCTACACAATAAAGCTGGTAGTGAGTGATGGGCTGTAATGACCAGAATGAATCCGGCATATCCTATGTATAGGGACCTGATGTGCCGCTTTCTGGTAAGACATTAGATGATATACAGGGGCGGGCGGACACAGAAGACGGCCCATGTGCAAGAACAGTATATGGGCCCTTTGCAGCCCCCTGATCATTATTCACCCTTTATGTGCTTTCTACAGGATCTGCTTGCAGCTTTGCACGTAGTAGTGGCCCCCATCGCCATCTTGGGCCCCTGTGCGTCTGCTCTGCTTGCACCAATCGAGTTTCGATCTGTATTATATCTCATCGGCCCTATAATAGTCAATGTTTAATATCTTCTCCAGGAACTGGATTTACCGATGCTCAAGGTCGCAGCCACAGAGATGGTGTCCGGGGTCTCGGGAGAGTCCGAGCAGAAGCTGAGGAGCCTTTTTGAACAAGCTTTGGTGCGTCCATGGCTTAATTGCTCTGTGCTGCTGCGGGATGCATTGTTCTGTGCTTTCTTTGCCATAGTCTCTTCTGTCCAGTTTAATCCTGTTGGGGTTAGAAAAGGAATAGTAACCTCCGGATTGGTAATGGCGCTGATGTTTTCCGTTGCAGAGCAGCGCTCCGTGCATCCTGTTCATCGACGAGATTGATGCCATAACTCCCAAGAGAGAGGTGGCGTCTAAGGACATGGAGCGGAGGATCGTGGCTCAGCTGCTCACCTGTATGGACGGTCAGTGTCTGCTTCGGGAGCTTGGACCTCAAGACTCAATGCGTCCCATCCGTCTCTGTGCTGTCTGGGGGGGGGGGGGGGGGTTTGCGTCCTTTCGGACCACCATATCAGTGTTGTCACATTCTTTCTCCAGACTTGAACAATCCGTCAGTCACCGCTCAGGTTCTCGTCATCGGAGCCACTAACAGGCCCGATTCGTTAGACCCGGCGCTCAGGCGAGCGGGAAGGTTCGACCGGGAGATCTGCCTGGGGATTCCAGACGAAGGGGCGAGACTAAAGTGAGTGAGGCCGTCAAAGAAATGGGCGAAGGGCTGCAAAAAAGGGGTGTAGTATGGAGCCCCCTGGATCCATGAGGTGGTACTGAGCCTGTGTGACCACCCAAACTGGACTCATTAGGTGGACATAGTGAGAAGGTAACAGAAGCTCAGTAGGGGGCGCCGTAACTAGTAAGTAACATCCGCACACGACGGCCCCTTCTCTTCTCTGGTTCTTGTGATAATTGATATCACATAGTTTTCTGTGTCCCTCACCTCCCCCGTCGGTCACACGCCAACCATCTGACTCCGGTGACTACTGGGTGGGGCCTTGCAGTCAGCCCCTTGCTCAGGAAAGCCGGGATGGTAGCCAGACCCGTGCCATCGTTTGTGCACAGGAAAAAAAAAAAATGCGTGCACCCACCACTAGAGGGAGCTAAGAGTCCACTGCTAAATTAAAGGGGTTTTCTATTTTTATAAAAGAAAATGGAGCCATCTGTGCCAATCAGAGCGTGAGAAATGACGTCCTGACTGGTGGCAGCGCATCTCTTCTAGTCCGAAGGAGCTCGTTGGGCAACAGTGCAGACGTGAGAATCAGATTCCAGGGGTCGATATGGCGTCTTTTTTTTTTCTCTTTTATAAGAATAAAGTATTCCTTCGGATATTTAAGACTTGTAAACTGCAGCCGTAGCTTGTAATGCAGCGTCCGGCTCTGCCACATCAGCTACCTATCAGAAAAGCTGAGCTGTAAATGCCATCCTGACGTGGCCGCCCCCTGATGTCTGCGTGTCATTGCTCTCAGGATCCTGAAGACGCTGTGTCGGAAGCTCCGGCTCCCAGAATGCTTCGACTTCCAGCGGTTGGCTCATCTGACGCCGGGATACGTCGGCGCTGACCTGATGGCGCTTTGCAGAGAGGCAGCGATGTGTGCAGTGAACAGAGCGCTGATCCAGCTGCAGCAACGACCTACAGCAGAGGAGCCCGAGATGGAGGATCCTACGGCGAAACTACCTGCTCCAGAAGTGCCACCGGCTCAGGTGAGTGCAGAAGATCTCCTCTGGTCCCTATTGTCCATGCCCCAGGGGTGGTGCCCTCTTATTTTCTCGGCCAATGACCCCCTGAGGTGGCGTCCTGATCTCAGCCTGTATCGGATTCCATTTTTTTTTTCCCTTCTATAGACGGAGCTGCAGCGGTTGCTCGAGGTGCTGATGGAGCAGTCGCCTTTCCCGGAGGAGCAGCTGCAGGGTTTGTGCATTGAGATGAACGATTTCATGAGCGCGCTCCCCTCGGTGCAACCGTCAGCCAAGAGAGAAGGTTTCGCCACAGTCCCGGATGTCACCTGGGAGGATATCGGAGCGCTGGATGAAATCCGAGAGGAGCTGACCATGGCCATACTGGTGAGGAGACAAACGCTGGGATATTTTATATTGACCTTTTAGTTTGGGCTGCACCACGCAAAATAGCATGACGCACCAGTGTATTACAAAAGGCTAAGAAAAAGCGGTCTCAACTCTGTGGATAGAACATTAAAGACGTGAAACCTCTAGGAAAACCCCTTTAAGTTCAATGTAAAAATCATATGCGGGAGAGCCCCCTCTAGTGGTGACTGCTGGTGGTCAGTATGACATATTTTACAAAAAAAAAAGTTGTCAGAGTAGAGGAGGCTATAAAACGAAGAAGCAACCATTATTTTATTCACCGACCACTGATGGTTCGCTGCGGTGATGACGACTCATCCATCATTGTGACCGCTGCAGCCAATCACTGACCCGAGCAGTCACATGCAGTGCAGGCAACTGATTGGATGCAGCCGTCTCCTACATAATGGAGAGGACATGGTGGCTGCGGGACCACCACAGTGGGTGTATGGGGTCGGCGGTGTGTCCACTCCTCGGAGAGTCGGTATAACTGGACGCTGCGGCACGTTCTGCTCCTCCGTTACCGCGGCATCTTCCAAATGTGATGAGTGCGATGATGGCGGCGTCCGTCACATTCTGGTATTTTCTGTCTCCAGGCACCGGTGAGGAATCCAGAGCAGTTCAAGGCGCTTGGACTTATGGCTCCCGCAGGGGTGTTACTGGCCGGACCCCCGGGCTGTGGAAAAACATTACTTGCCAAGGTATAAAAACATGCTGCATTCATGTCACCGGTGTTGTCTTTTTATCTCCTGCTATATTTACGGGTGTGCATACTTTTGCAACTTTTTTTTTTCAATATAATTGCTTTCCACATCTAAAGAAATGAAGGAATTTTGCAAAAAACCTCCCGTTCTATGTATACAGCTCTTGCGCTGACCTATATGTCTCCAAGGTTGCAGACTCGTGCAGCCTGACCCTGTTGTTGCGGGTTACGCCCTTGTATCTGCCTCTCGCATATTTCCTTACATGCATCTTGTGGCTTTATTAAGCCGTAGCGGACGGACAGAAGAAAGTAACACGTAACCGCCGGAGTCAGACTACGCAGGGCTTATATGTAGTCTGTAACCATGGAAACGCCTATCGTGCTTGCCTGTCCCCGTAACTGATGGGTATAATATCCCCCCCACCTCTGCCCCTCTGTGTTTTAGGCCGTAGCAAACGAGTCTGGACTCAACTTCATCTCGGTGAAGGGGCCGGAGCTGCTGAATATGGTGAGTCGGATCCTGGCGCCATTTGTGAATTATTCAGGGCATGCTGGGATTTGTAGTCTTGGAGCAGCCCCGACTGCCATAAGTTATGACTGCTGCTCTGCATGGACACATGGGGATCTCCTACCAAATGGGAAGGTCCTAGGTCCCTGCCCAGTTTTATTATACAATATCCACTTTGGACGGCCCTTTATTGTGAAGAGGTTCCCCCCCCAAAAAAATAAAGGTTCTGTGGAATCTGGCAAAAAGTATTAATTTTTCCTGCAGTGCCCCCACAGGGGAAATAAAGTATTACATTTTTTTTTAATATTCAGTCTGGGTCACATGTCAGGTCTTCCAGAGCCAGAGGGGGGGACACTATTTGTCGAGATCCCAAAAAAGGGGCCACTCTCTAATAACTAATAGGGTGGCTGTATATGGGTAACCATTTTTTTTTTTAAGGCAGATTCCACAAGTAAACCGATCCTCGCTCAGGACTATCAGTCTAATGGTTCTTATAAATCGCTCTACTGGAGGATTTTGCTGTGGTCCCGTAGCACGGACCGGCCGAGCACCGCGCTGCGGACTGCACAGAACCCAGCGGCGTCCGTCCTGCTCATCCTCCACCACCGTCATCAGGGCCGGTGAGATCCTAGGACGCAGCACTGGAGACTGCAGCGGGGGGGCGCTGCCTAGATGTGCGCAGTCCGCAGCGCAGTTCTGGACCGCTCCGTGCCGCGGGATAAACGGGAAGAAATTGAGTGATGGAACGATTATTCTGCAGAGTCCTGCGCGAAGGATTAGTTCTGGAAGTGGAGCGACGATTTAAAGAAAAAGGTACGCCACATCACTCACTTAAAGGGGCATAAAATATATATTATATATAGAGAGAAAATATATAATTAAAAAATAAAATAAATATATATTGAAAAAAATATATTGTGTATACATTTGTAACTTTTTTCTTTTACAATACACAGTAATGGTTGAGTTTCCTCCTTTTTTCAGTACGTTGGTGAAAGTGAACGCGCCGTCCGGCAGGTTTTCCAGAGAGCCTCCAACTCCTCCCCGTGCGTTATATTTTTTGATGAAATCGACGCTCTTTGCCCTCGAAGATCGAGCCATGAAGTAAGTGATTTTTTTTCACTATAAGTCACTGTATGTCAAGTTCTGTATCCCCATTTTTTTTTTTTTTTTTTTTTTTTTTTTTTGACCCTTATTTTGCAAATGGCTTTCAATGCAAAATCTGCCGTTTTGTGGCTGCATCTCCTGTGCAGACTTGGGTCACCAGACTCTGTAGTCAGATCCCATCTCTTTCTTGTTGGTTACCTACCGAATGAAGGTCGGCAAGAAGAGGAGGAAAATAAAGGAAGAGAGTCACACCTGTGAGATGAGATGGGCCTGTAACTGTTTCGGTACATAGTTCTGCACCGGAGCTGCGTACACAAAACGGATTTGTCTGTTTCATGCTTTACATGTGGGCTCTGGTGCTCAAAGGGGACCCACATGCTCCTCTTGCTCATAAGGAGGCGTCAGTGATACAAATGTAAGTGTGGCCCCCCGGGACAGATTCTACATTGGGGCCCCGAAGTACCAAGTAAACACCCTTTGCTATTGGGTAACTCGTGTATGCACTAGTGGACTTACAGCTCCACAATTATTTGACTCGCTGGCGCTGATCCATATTAAACAGAGTACAAAACACTCATTGTTCTGAGCCCCGGGGAGAGAAGCCAATAACTAATTTTGCAGGTTGGCATTAAAGGCAATTCCAGACCCTGCAGATGTACAGGATGTTCATTTTCCGCTCCCTTGAATTAAAAATGATTAAAACTTTGCAGTTAGTCTTTATTAAAAATCTGCTGCCGTTTTGTGTATACAGCTCTCATGCAGATCTATATGTGCACAGCTGCAGCTCCATGCGTGTTTGCTTGGTCTTGCAGTCATATATTACCTCTCCTTCCCCATTTTCTAATTACACCCCTGTGAGCACTGTAGTGGAATCTATAGTGTGGGGTGGGCAATGCTATATACGCACAGCAGTATATATACTGTATACCTGAGGAGATGTCAGAGTTGCCTTTCAGCTATTACAGCCATGGAAAAAAAGTGAAGGGGTAAAGGCAAATAGACTGGGGCATGGGTCAGGATGGAAGGGAGAAGGCCCTCTAAGCACTCAGCCTGCAACTGCCCGAGCGAGCGTGTCTGCGACAGTGAGGGGCAAAAGGAACCGAAGGGGAGAAAACCATGAACTTCATCAGATAGAGATGTTATTAAACTTTTCCACTTCTTAAAAGGCTAAAATACCCGCCCCGCCCCCAATGCAAATAGACTATGACATTGAGCAAGGAGAAGAGCTTCACAGGGAAGGCCCTCCAATCAGCCACCTGCAGTGATACAAAGGTCGTGTCCAGAAGTGCAAGGCGCATAAAGAACAGAAGGGGATAAAGCTTGAGCCTCATAAGAGAAGTATGAAAGGGAGAAGATGACTTTTATAGGGAAGACCCACTGAGTCCTCTGCCCGCAGCTACACAAGTAAACATGTTCAGGAAAGCATGGTGCATACGCAACGGATTTATTAAATATTTCAGTTCTTAAAAAGCTAAATACCCCCCCCCCCCCCAAGGCAAAATTGAGAAAGGAGAAGACCGCGTCACAGGGAAGGCCTTCCGATCACTCGGTTTGCAGCAACACAAGCGATCACGTCCGGAATGGAAGGGGATAAAACCTTGAACCTCATAACATAAAGATGTTTTTAGCACTTTTAAGAAGTGAAAGGTTTAATATGCCTCGTAAGTCAGATTGGGAGGGAGAAGACTGCTTCTTGGGGAAGGCCCACTGAGCACTCTGCCCGCAGCTGCATAAGCAATCATGTCCGGAAATGTAAGAAGCAGACGGAACGGAAAGGGGAAAAAACCTTCAACCACATAAGTTAAGGGTGTTTTAACCTTTTAAGAAATCAGAAGTTTTTTATGCCCCCTAATGTCAGGGAAAGGAACCACCAGAGGCAGTTCCTTTTCGGACACTGCACCCCTAGGCACCATACAGCGCATGCTGCCATATTTCATTTGATGCTCTATTGCCTACCCTCTCTTTTTTTTCTTCATAGTCTGGTTCTAGTGTCAGAGTTGTCAACCAGTTGCTGACGGAGATGGACGGCCTGGAGGCAAGACGGCAGGTTTTTATCATGGCTGCCACTAATCGTCCAGGTGAGCTTCGCATTTATGTTTGACCAGAGAACATCTAACCCATGTTTTGTTTTTCCGAAAAGTAAAGCGCAGCAGGGGAGGAGGGAGATGGAGCTGAAGCGTCGGCCTCTGTGAGATTCGCGCTGTGGGAGGGGAGGAAGAGCAGCAGCAGTTGATTTGCTCAGGGCTCCTAATAAAGTGATCTGAAAAATTTCATAACTGCACTTTGGACAAAATAATTGAAAAAAAGAAAATAAGAATGTTTGTTATTCAGTAAAAGTTGATTGGGTCAGGGGTTCGCACTCTTTCCTTACTATCCGCCATCCAATACTGTCCCTTTTCCCTGTCCACGTCCGTAAATCCCAGACAGCTCTCATCATTGATCTTATAATTCTGCTGTGAAACTCCAACTCCGGACAGGATACCTGCTGTCGGGGCGTGCTGGGAGTTGTAGTTCCACAATATCTATAGACGGCTGGTCTGGCCTTAGAGGGCAGCAGCTTCCCATTCTTTGTACACGTGGCAGGTTGGAGAAGAGGCCGGAGGTCCATGAGCCTCCGTTTGAGGCCCAGCTGCTGATAAGAGGAGGTCGGATGCCAGGAGTTGTTGTTTGCTCTGGCAGCGGAGGCTCTGAGTGAGGAAATCCTCACTTCTAGGTATGAGCTTGTTCACCGCGACCTCTGACACCTGAATAGACGCGTTGTTGATCGATCGAATTAAAGGGACAGAACACCTACCTGTATATGCTATATGTACCCGATTAAGGCTCTGACTACATAACAATGCATGTACTGTCGCTACTTATTGTTTAGAGGGCCGGTCACTGTCTCCCACAAGATCAGCACACTATCCTCCTGCTGCTGTGATCATTCTGATTGGCTCCTTCGTTCCTTGATAGGCCACATCACATCCTACCCTCTGTCCTATATAGAATTATGCTTATAGAAAAAGTAGTAAAGTAAATACAGGTTACTGCCTCACAAAAAGTCAGCTCACTACTCTCCTGCTGTTGCTATCATATTTTTTTTTTTTTTTTAATTAGCTCCACTGTTTTAGTATCAGCCACATATGATACAATCCCTGTCCCTGATAGCATCAACGATACAGACATAATGACAAATATATGCAGGTCACTGCCTCCCGAATAGTCAGAACACTGCTCTTCTGCTGCTGTTATCCTTACTGATTCCATTATTCCATTGTCGGTCACATCATGACTCTGTTCTGTCCCATAAAGCATTATACTTGCAGAAATAACAATAAATATATTCTGGTCATTGCCTCCCAAAAAGTCAGCACGTTACTCTTCTTCTACTTCACAGGTTTATGTGAGTCACTGCCTTGCACAAAGTCAGTACGCTGCTCTACAGCTGCTGTCATTGATCTCATTGGCTCCTGTGTTTAATGCTATCATTTTGTGACCTAAACTTTTATACATTTAGTTATAGGTTTGCAAACACAATAACATGTATACATTGGTCAATGACCACCCCAAAAATCTGCACAGTCATCTCCTGCTGTCATTATTATCTTTCTCACCCTTGTCATACACTGCTGCATACAGTCTTAATCCTACAACATAATCAAATGTAATTTGCAGGTATCGTCATAACCCCCTATTGCTGCTGTCATCCTTATACAAGTATTTACAGGTCACTGCCTCCTACAAAATAAACATATTCCTGTTCTGCTGCCATAATCTATTTCATTACCTGCACTGTTCCATTCTCGGCCTCGTTATTACACTACCAGCCTTATTCTTTCAGAGGTGACCACTTGTGCTTTTATAGATAGGTTACTGCCGCACATAAAGTCAACACATTCCTCTCCTGCTGCTGGCATCGTACCTGTTCATTTACACAGTACGATTTTTGTACCTTTTGTCAAAACTAGAGATCTCATCACCAACAGATGAGGGAAACCTTTGACTTGGGCCATGATATATCTGCACCTGACACTCGTGTGATGAGATCTGGTTCTGCTGCCAGGCCGTGTTGCCTAAGTGTCATTGTTTTTGTTTCCTTTCCTCTCCTCAGACATTATTGACCCAGCCATTCTACGACCTGGGCGGCTGGACAAGACCCTGTATGTAGGTCTTCCCCCTCCAGGTGATCGGCTTGCCATCCTGAGGACGATAACTAAGGTAACTAATCAGTAATCGTTTATTTAATGTTGATACATTGTAGCCAATGATGGCAGCAGCGGAGGATGAGTCTGTTGATCGTGTAGAAGGCAGTGACCTGTATTTGCTGATTTTTATCTGATTAGCTCAGGGAAAGCTATTTAATCACTATTTTTGTACCTAGCTTTGCACTAAATGCTCTCAACCTGTTTAAGCCCACACAGCGCCATGGGTCATGGGGAGGCTCACATGATTGTATCACATCTTTGCTGTATTTAACCACCATGGCTGTGGGTTTCTTGCACGACTGATTTACAATTAAAGGGGTTGTCCAAGCTGGATAATATCAGATCCTGGAGTAACAGGCATTCTGATCACCCTCTGAATGCGGTTACCCATCCCTTTAAAATTAGTAATTGCCAAAAAAAAGGGGGATACCTTGATGTTAATAACTCATTTTTTTTTTTTTACAAATGTTCCCTGTTAAAGACCCTCATCTGCCCGTCAGAATGGAAAATTTTTCTAAAGAGCTTCTCTGGAGGACCTGTCCTGTCTCTGATATGAAAGGACAGCGTGTAATACTTTATTTCCCCTGTGGGGGCACTGCAGGGAGAACTAAAACTTACTGTCAGCTTTTTACTATCAGTCCAGCAGAGGTGGAAGACACTTTTTGATACATTCGTATTCATGGTGGCTCCTTTAGCAAGTAGTGAATGTTGAAGTGGAGAGCCCCTCCAAGGAAACGTTTACATCCTGAAACCGATGGCGTAGGGCATTAGATTTGGGCGAGATGTCGGAATTCCACAGCTTGTATTTAATTATGCAAATTTTACATTTTTAGTCAAGATCATCCAATGGAAATAATAGAATTGTATTGTTTTGTTTTTCAATTATTTATTTATTTATTTTAAGAACGGTTCTCGGCCACCGCTGGGTCCGGACGTTGATCTAGAAGTGATCGCCTGCGATGAGAAATGTGATTGTTTCACGTATGTATATATCATCCAGTATATGATGGGACGTTGTCAGAAAAACCCCAAAATGTGCAAACAACATTGTGGAAGAAATATTTTGTGACACCGATGTAATGTGTGTTCTGCCCTGCACAGGGGCGCCGACCTGTCTGCTCTCATACGGGAGGCGTCAATAAGCGCCCTACGGAGCGAAATGTTACACGCAAATCCTGCAGTCCCAAGAGGTGAGTAAAGGTGACTGCACCAGCAGAATAGTGAGTGCAGCTCTGGAGTATAATACAGGATATAACTCAGGATCAGTGATGTAATGTATGTACACAGTGACTGCACCAGTAGAATAGTGAGTGCAGCTCTGGAGTATAATACAGGATGTAACTCAGGATCAGTGATGTAATGTATGTACACAGTGACTGCACCAGCAGAATAGTGAGTGCAGCTCTGGAGTATAATACAGGAGGTAACTCAGGATCAGTAATGTATGTACACAGTGACTGCACCAGCAGAATAGTGAGTGCAGCTCTGGAGTATAATACAGGATGTAACTCAGGATCAGTAATGTATGTACACAGTTGACTGCACCAGCAGAATAGTGAGTGCAGCTCTGGAGTATAATACAGGATGTAACTCAGGATCAGTAATGTAATATATGTACACAGTGACTGCATCAGCAGAATAGTGAGTGCAGCTCTGGAGTATAATACAGGATGTAACTCAGGATCAGTAATGTAATGTATGTACACAGTGACTGCACCAGCAGAATAGTGAGTGCAGCTCTGGTGTATAATACAGGATGTATCTCAGGATCAGTAATGTATGTACACAGTGACTGCACCAGCAGAATAGTGAGTGCAGCTCTGGAGTATAATACAGGATGTAACTTAGAATCAGTAATGTAATATATGTACACAGTGACTGCATCAGCAGAATAGTGAGTGCAGCTCTGGAGTATAATACAGGATGTAACTCAGGATCAGTAATGTAATGTATGTACACAGTGACTGCACCAGCAGAATAGTGAGTGCAGCTCTGGTGTATAATACAGGATGTATCTCAGGATCAGTAATGTATGTACACAGTGACTGCACCAGCAGAATAGTGAGTGCAGCTCTGGAGTATAATACAGGATGTAACTTAGAATCAGTAATGTAATATATGTACACAGTGACTGCATCAGCAGAATAGTGAGTGCAGCTCTGGAGTATAATACAGGATGTAACTCAGGATCAGTAATGTAAAGTATGTACACAGTGACTGCACCAGCAGAATAGTGAGTGCAGCTCTGGTGTATAATACAGGATGTATCTCAGGATCAGTAATGTATGTACACAGTGACTGCATCAGCAGAATAGCGAGTGCAGCTCTGGAGTATAATACAGGATGTAACACAGGATCAGTAATGTAAAGTATGTACACAGTGACTGCACCAGCAGAATAGTGAGTGCAGCTCTGGTGTATAATACAGGATGTATCTCAGGATCAGTAATGTATGTACACAGTGACTGCATCAGCAGAATAGTGAGTGCAGCTCTGGAGTATAATACAGGATGTAACTCAGGATCAGTAATGTATGTACACAGTGACTGCACCAGCAGAATAGTGAGTGCAGCTCTGGTGTATAATACAGGATGTATCTCAGGATCAGTAATGTATGTACACAGTGACTGCACCAGCAGAATAGCGAGTGCAGCTCTGGAGTATAATACAGGATGTAACTGAGGATCAGTAATGTAATATATGTACAGTGACTGCACCAGCAGAATAGTGAGTGCAGCTCTGGAGTATAATACAGGATGTAACTGAGGATCAGTAATGTATATACACAGTGACTGCACCTGATTTTACATTTTTCTGTTTAGCAGAGATCCTTGTGTACAAGAAGCACTTTGATGAAGCTTTTAAGAAGGTGAAACCTTCTGTCTCAAAGATGGTGAGTCTTCAGTCACTGTTTCCTTTGATGCAGCTTTTTGCTTGTTGTCATTGTCCTTTGCTCGTACTGTAGGGGGGGGGAATCCTTTCTCACGTTTCGCCATCTGGTAGCATCTTCTATAACGATGGCTCCAGTGATGGAAGCCTCTGGTGATCACCTGCAGTGACCCCTATGGGGAAAGTTTGGGATTACACGCCAGCCATTCAACTCAGTGTGACACCATGAAATATATGATGACGCCGAGTCCTCCAGAGCGGAGCCGCCATTGCTGTGGGTTCCCTTTAAAAAATACATATGTATAGTTCCAAGAAACCAGGGAAGGGGAACCGGTCTCTGCTGACATCTGTGCAGTGGGAGAATCCCCAATATTCCTTTTTATATGTATATCAGCAGTTGTAACACTACAAGCCTCAGCATTGCTGCTTTGTGCACATCAGACCCTAGGAGATTTCACCATAATGTGAAGTGTTCGCTCTCGTACTGAGGAATGAAGGGAATGTTCTGGCTCATGTGACAGATTACAGAGGAGGACGGGTCCCGGCTGCAGCGGCCCCCCACCCTCCTGCCTTGTCTGGATGAGAGCGGTGAACAGAGACCTCTGTGTAGTGACTCTGCCCCTGTACACTGAGATGTCAGATCCCACTGATCTGCTGGCGATGGGGGCTGCTGGTATTGGGGGGCAGCATCAGGAATATCAGATATTTACCGTGCAAGTCGCTTTCTTACCCCTGGAGACGAGCAGCTCCACCGGTGGCGGATACAGCCAGAGTCACTAACGACGGACACAGGGACCATTCTGTCCTCCTGAAGCCACCACTAGGGGGAGCGTGTTGTATACGATTCATGTTGCTTCTATGGCACTTAAAGGAGTCCTGCAAAATGGTTGGGAGATGGTTGCACGTGTCTCTTGGGCAGGGTTGGAGCACTTAACAGCCCCTGCTCTATGCTTTTGCCCGACAGATGTAGCGCCCCTGTCTGGAGCGGCCAGAACTTTAACAGTAAATCAGTATACAGAAAGCTCCTGAGCTCCCCCTAGTGGTGGGTGGTTAGGAAACAAAATGGTCTATACAGCAGTAAGTGCAATGCGCTCCTGTCTGTTCTCGGCCGATGGATCCCGGGAATCCACAAGCAAATTTGTCATTATGTAATTCTGCCATGTTTCCTCTTCATAGGACCAGATGATGTATGAGCAGCTGCGCCTGTCCCTCAGTGCAGGAGAGCGATGAGGATCGTGTCCCTCCAGCACTCAAGACATGGACGAGATCCGGACAGAGGAATCCACTGCAGCGCCAGATCGGGAGGGTCATTGTGGCGGTTGCGTTAGAAGCGAAAAGTCATTTCTTGTGTTTTTATCACTTTCTTCTTAATGCAGCAACCCGTGGCTCTACATTCCTGATGTCAACTTTGTACATAAAGATTGTGGAATTTACACCAGTATTACATTGTCTGGGCCGCAAATAAAGGAAGGTTAGGATGGGCAGCAATTTGTCTAGTTTGTGTTTTTATACATTACCTCCTGTATTATATCCCAGAGCTGCACTCACTATTCTGCTGGTGCAGTCACTGTGTACATACATTACTGATCCTGAGTTACATCCTGTATTATACTCCAGAGCTGCACTCACTATTCTGCTGGTGCAGTCACTGTGTACATACATTACATTACTGATCCTGAGTTACATCCTGTATTATACCCCAGAGCTGCACTCACTATTCTGCTGATGCAGTCACTGTGTACATACATTACTGATCCTGAGTTACATCCTGTATTATACCCCAGAGCTGCACTCACTATTCTTTTGGCTCAGAGGTACAGTGTAGTAATGTGAGCGCCCCCTGGCTTCTCCCTCTATGATGTTACCTGTGCCGCTTGTCCTCTCTGCTGCCGTCTGACCTTGCAGATCTCTGTTGCTTTGTTCTGCCTCGTTTCCAGCGTTACATGATTTATGAGCTGATTGTATATGAAGGTGACCTGCAGCGATCCCGCGGTTCATGCTGCTGCTGATCACGGCGCTGTCTCCCGGACGCTCGTCTGCAGTGACTTATGTCTCCATTGTAAGATATCTCTGCTCCAACAATGGAGGCAGCGCCCGGAGGTGACTGGTCCTGTGACTGCCTACGTCTCATACAGCGCCATCATATTCTGCAGTTTTACAGACACCATCGCTGTCCCCATTGGGACTCACACTCTGTGTTCCTTATCACTTTGGAGGGCTCTCGGGCTTCTTGCATATAAAGTGATAGACTGTGGATCTGCGGCGCCCCGGCTGCCACAGAGCTTGGGGGGAGAAACCCAGAAGTGGCAGGTAGCGACTGTATGGGGCGGAGGCAAAGACCGTGGAAGGTGGTGTCTGGCCTGAAGCGTGGCTGAGCCAGAAGTGGGCACAGAGGTCGGACCCCCTCCGATCATAAAGCGACAGCGTATCAGTGAAAGCCCACTACTTTATTAGACTGGGACACCCCTCATCTGATGGCCGCAGCAGTCAGCACTGGTTCTAGGTGGTGGGAAACTCCGCAATTATCCATGACCCGGTGTGCAATCTGAATTTACCATTGCCCTAGACCACCAGGGAATGAGAAATTAACCCTTTTACTACCCTAGACCAACAGGCAATGGGAAATTAACCCCGTTACTTCCCTAGACCACCAGGGAATGGGAAATTAACCCCGTTACTTCCCTAGACCACCAGGGAATGGGAAATTAACCCCGTTACTTCCCTAGACCACCAGGGAATGGGAAATTAACCCCGTTACTTCCCTAGACCACCAGGGAATGGGAAATTAACCCCGTTACTTCCCTAGACCACCAGGGAATGGGAAATTAACCCCGTTACTTCCCTAGACCACCAGGGAATGGGAAATTAACCCCGTTACTTCCCTAGACCACCAGGGAATGGGAAATTAACCCGTTTAATACCCTAGACCACCAGGGAATGGGAAATTAACCCCTTTGCTGCCATAGACCACCAGGGAATGGGAAATTAACCCCGTTACTTCCCTAGACCACCAGGGAATGATAAATTAACCCCTTTACTACCCTAGACCACCAGGGAATGATAAATTAACCCCTTTGCTGCCATAGACCACCAGGGAATGATAAATTAACCCCTTTACTACCCTAGACCACCAGGGAATGGGAAATTAACCCTGTTACTTCCCTAGACCACCAGGGAATGGGAAATTAACCCTGTTACTTCCCTAGACCACCAGGGAATGGGAAATTAACCCTGTTACTTCCCTAGACCACCAGGGAATGGGAAATTAACCCTGTTACTTCCCTAGACCACCAGGGAATGGGAAATTAACCCTGTTACTTCCCTAGACCACCAGGGAATGGGAAATTAACCCTGTTACTTCCCTAGACCACCAGGGAATGGGAAATTAACCCTGTTACTTCCCTAGACCACCAGGGAATGGGAAATTAACCCCTTTACTACCCTAGACCACCAGGGAATGGGAAATTAACCCCTTTACTACCCTAGACCACCAGGGAATGGGAAATTAACCCCTTTACTACCCTAGACCACCAGGGAATGGGAAATTAACCCCTTTACTACCCTAGACCACCAGGGAATGGGAAATTAACCCCGTTACTTCCCTAGACCACCAGGGAATGGGAAATTAACCCCGTTACTTCCCTAGACCACCAGGGAATGGGAAATTAACCCCGTTACTTCCCTAGACCACCAGGGAATGGGAAATTAACCCTGTTACTTCCCTAGACCACCAGGGAATGGGAAATTAACCCATTTAATACCCTAGACCACCAGGGAATGGGAAATTAACCCCTTTGCTGCCATAGACCACCAGGGAATGATAACCCCTTTACTACCCTAGACCACCAGGCAATGGGAAATTAACCCTGTTACTTCCCTAGACCACCAGGCAATGGGAAATTAACCCCTTTGCTGCCATAGACCACCAGGGAATGATAAATTAACCCCTTTACTACCCTAGACCACCAGGCAATGGGAAATTAATCCTGTTACTTCCCTAGACCACCAGGGAATGGGAAATTAACCCCTTTAATTCCCTAAACTTTACATTTCCTGGTGGTCAGCTCCTTTACTTCCTCAGACCACCAGGGATTTTTTCTTTTTAATTACGGTACATGGGATACTATTACTGACTAAAACCGGCTGCTGAGGGAGGTGGGCCACAGTAATTCATCCTGAGGAGGGTAGTAGTCTAAGCTTCTTTTCGCTAGAATTATTGCTTGTGTGATGTCGCCAGCTGATGGGGAACTGCAACTCCCAGGATGCCCAGACAGTGACAGTCATGCATTCAACACACTATTCTTTAGCATCAAACACAGAGCGGCGCGGAATAAATGGCAGATTCCCTAGGTTGTAGCAGGAGGTGGAGGAAGGTGCCGGAGTTAATGAGCCTCCATACAGTTATAGTCACCTCCATGCCCCATTACCGGCCGGAGGTGATAGTGTAACTCTATACGCCGCTCCCCTCCCCCACGCTCTCAGGTCACAAGACATTGCTGGCACCATGGTGGAAGGTCGGGGACGATCACCTGCAGCACAATGTGACTGCCATAAAACCTATAGGAGCAGGTGCAGAAGACAGGAGCAAGCAGCGTGGGGTGTTTTTTTTTTTTTTTTTTTTTTTTAAATATTGCTCATGCTAAATCCTAACCATCTGGGGGGTATTTGAGAATTGGAGTTAATATCATAATTAGATTTCTAAGGAAGACTTTTTAGTGTCATAAAAAGAAAAAAAAAAAAATTGACCTGCCCTAATTCTTGAATATTTATAGCTGCATTTCTGACACAAATCTCATGCAAAGACCTATAGATAAAAAATAATAAAAATGCCTGCAGCAGCCACTAGGGGGAGCATCACACATAGCTATTGAGCTCAACAGGAAATCTGTCTTCATAGAGCTCCCTCTAGTGGTGACCACAGGATGCGTCAGGTCATACCTTAAAGATGTGTGCTGCCTCATCAGTGAGCCCCCCCCCCCACACACACACACAAAAAAAAAAGTATTAAGTTACGTACCGGTAACGGTATTTTTCGGAAGCCCATGACAGCACCACGAGAGAGGGGATCCGCCCTTTAGGAACAGGAAACCTACAGATACAAAAAGGGCGGCACCTCTCCCACGCATCAGTTGGTTTACAGAGCTTGAGAGGCTACCATGGTTAGTACACAACATATAATATATACAACCTATCTACCCTATATAGCAGAAATATATATATATTTATTTTTTTTTTACACCATCTCCCACATACCGTAAATTGTGGACAATCTTCTAAAGGAGTGTACCCCTATATGTGAACAAGGGAGGGAACTAAGGGTGCTGTCATGGGCTTCCGAAAAATACCGTTACCGGTACGTAACTTAATACTTTATTCGGACTCCCATGACAGCACCACGAGAGAATTACAGAGATGTAAACTAACTTAGGGAGGGACTACAGCCTGCAGCACCCTTAGCCCGAAGGTGAGATCTGAGGAGGCACCCATGTCTAACCGATAGTGGTTAAAAAAGGTGGAAGGAGATGACCAGGTGGCCGCCTTACATATCTGATCAATTGACACTCCAGATCTTTCTGCCCAAGATGATGCCATGGCACGAGTGGAATGCGCCCTAAGGTTCTGTGGAGCCGGACCTCCACTTGCTGTGTAGGCAAGAGAGATAGCCTCCCTAATCCACCTCGCTAATGTGCGTTTTGATACCCTACAACCTTTCCTGGGACCTTGGAAGGATAGGAATAATGCGTTCTCCTTCTTCCAAGGATCCGTGGCTGCTAAATATTTAAGTAAGCATCTCCTAATATCTAATGCCTGAAGTTTTTGCTCCTTAGGGTTGGTCGGATTAGGGAGGAAGGAAGGCAGAACTATCTCTTGTGTCCTGTGAAATTGTGATGCTACCTTGGGAAGGTATGCTGGATCTGGCCTTAGGATTACTCTATCTTGTAAGAACTCTGTGTAAGGGGGCAATCTGGAAAGTGCCTGTATGTCGCTCACTCTACGTGCGGATGTTATCGCCACTAGAAAAGCTGCCTTAAGAGATATAATCTTTAATGAGGCCGAATCCAGAGGTTCAAATGGTCTTTCTGTCAAGGCCGTAAGGACTAAATTTAAGTCCCAAGGTACACATCTGTCTTTGTGTATGGGTCTCGATCTAGCCGCTGCTTTGATGAACCTTGCTACCCAATAGTTATTGGCAATATCACATGCAAACAAGGCCCCTAAGGCTGAAACTTGTACTTTTAATGTACTTGTGGAGAGACCCAATTCGAGACCCTTCTGGAGAAATTCCAGAATATGTTTCGTGGGAATTCCGTCTCTGGCGTCAAACTGAAAGGTGGACAGGAATCGCTTCCAGGTCCTAGCATAAATGTTAGTGGTAGTCAATTTCCTGCTTTTTAGGAGGGTATCAATTAACTTCTTGGAGAACCCTCTATCCTCTAACAGTGACCTTTCAAAGACCACGCCGTCAAATGGAGTCTCGCTACTTGTGGGTGACTGACTGGCCCCTGGTAGAGGAGATCCGGAAGGTTCGGCAGCACCCAGGGATCGCATACAGACATGGTCCTCAACCATGCAAACCAGGTCCTCCTGGGCCAAAAGGGGGCAATTAATATGACTCTTGCCCGATCTTCCCTGATCTTCCTTACTACCAGAGGTAGAAGATTTAATGGCGGGAAGGCGTATGCCAGAGAAAAGTTCCATCTTATCAGGAGGGCGTCCACTGCTAGTGGATTTTCCCTGGGATTCAGAGAGCAGAACGATTTTTCTTTTCTGTTTTCTCTGGCGGCAAAGAGGTCTACCTCTGGCCGACCCCATCTGCGGACAATCTGGTGGTAAATATCCCTGTTCAAAGCCCATTCTCCTTGCTTTAGAGCCTTGCGGCTTAGAAAGTCTGCCTTTACGTTGTCCTTTCCTCTGATGTGGAGCGCCGTCAAAGATGGAAAACTTCCCTCTGCTATTTGAAGGAGACGTTCTGTTGTCCGCATCAGGGCGTCGGAGCGGGTTCCACCTTGGTGGTTGATATATGCTACCGCTACCTGGTTGTCCGAGAGTATCCTCACGTGATGGCCCTGTAGGTACATAATGAGTTTTTTGACTGTCTGCTCTATCGCCAATAGCTCTCTTTGGTTGGATGAGATCTCCGTATCCGAATCCCACTGTCCCTGTACCACTATGTCCCCCATATGGGCCCCCCAACCGAAGGGACTAGCGTCTGTGGTTATAACACGGGTTATCTGCGTTATCCAGGGCACCCCTGAGGCTAGGTTCTCATCATCGAGCCACCATCTAAGCGATGTGACAGTCGAGGGGCTTAGCAACAGTTGACCTTGTAAGGAGTGTCTTAAGGCCCTGCTATTAAATAGGACATCCTTCTGAAGGGCTCTAGTATGGAATTGTGCCCACCTAACTGCTGGGATGCATGAGGTTAGAGATCCCAACAGGGACATGGCCTGTCTGAGGGTCATAGAAGGATTATCAACCGCCCGAAGAACCTGCTGCTGTATCTTTTGCATTTTATCCAATGGCAACAGACACTGCTGAGTTTCTGAATTTAATAGTAAGCCTAGAAACTTTTGTATTTTTGAGGGCTGGAGTCGGGATTTCTCGTAGTTTAATATCCATCCGAGGTTTTCTAACCTGGACTTAGCTCTTTCTATCTGGGATGTACAATGGCCCCCTGATTTTCCCACAATTAAAAAATCATCCAAATATGGAACAATCAGGATGTCCACCTCCCGTAAATGCGCCATCACTTCGGCCACTATCTTTGTAAATACCCGGGGCGCTGCAGAGAGACCAAAGGGAAGGGCTCTATATTGATAATGATGGACTGTGCCATCTATTGAAACCGCCACCCTCAGGAACTGCTGGAAGTCTGCATGGATAGGTACATGATAGTACGCATCTTTCAAATCTATGACTGCCATAAAACACCCTTTAAACAATATTTTTATTGTCGTATTGATGGACTCCATCTTAAAAGTACGGTTCACCAAAAACTTATTAAGGAAACGTAAGTTAATGATCGTTCTAAATGTCTTATTAGGTTTTTGGATCAGGAATAAGGGAGAGTAGAACCCTCTTCCTCTCTCAGCTTCCGGAACCTCTATCAGGACGTTTTTCTGGCATAGGCTCAAGACCTCCGCTTCTAAAACTGCTTGTTCAAGGGGTGAAGATCTTAAAGGAGTGGATTTAAAGGTATCCCGCGGGACCTGGGTAAACTCCAATCTAAGCCCGGTGGATATTACATTGCGCACCCAGTCACTATTTGTAATCTGTGACCATGCCGGAAGGAAGGATGATAGTCTACCTCCCACGGGAATTGCTAGTCATTGATTCTGTCTCTTTTGATCTCTAGACGAGCGTCTAAACATGTAGCCCGTACCTCTTCTCTTTCTATCTTCCCATCTGGGACGGTCTCTAGTAGGCGAAGGATTGGGCCTTCTCCCCAGACGGAATCTCCTTCTACCAAATGGGCGTCGGTAGGATGTAGGCCAGAGATTTGGGAAATTTTTTCTTGTCGTCCCCAGCCTTCTCAAGCAGTTCGTCCAGGACTGCGCCGAACAAATATTCCCCCTCACACGGAATAGTACAAAGCTTCGCCCTGGTCTGAATGTCTCCCTGCCAGCACTTTAGCCACAGGGCTCTACGAGCCGCATTAGAGAGACCTGCTGCTTTGGCTGCCATTCTTACTGCATCCGCCGAGGCATCTGCTAGGAAGGCTGCTCCCTCTTGGATTGTTGGTAGGGCCCCAAGAATTGTTTGTCTTGACGTACCCTGTTTTAATTGTGACTCCAACTGGTCCAACCAGACCATCATGGACCTGGCTGTGCATGATGACGCCACTGCTGGTCTTAAGGAACCGGCTGCCATCTCCCAAGTATTCTTAAGGAAGGTGTCTGCCTTCCTGTCTAGGGGATCTTGAAGGGATCCCATGTCCTCAAAAGGGCAGCGAGGATCTTTTCGATGCCTTTGCAATGGCCGCATCTAATTTGGGGGCCTTGTCCCAAGTATTTACTGCCGGATCGTCGAAGGGATATCTGCGTTTGAGGTCTGGTGGTAGCGACCCTCTTTTATCCGTTTTTTTCCACTCTCTGTGGATTAGATCCTGGATCTTCTGATTTAACGGGAAGACTCTATGCTTCCTCTGCTCCAGCCCCCTGAACATGACATCCTGCATGGATAATTGGGGCTTAGGCTCCTCTACTTCCATTGTCCCTCTGACTGCTTTGACCAGCTTGTCTACCCGGTCAAGAGGCAGACAAAATCGCCCCGAGTCCTCTTCTCCTGAGGAGGACGAGGGAGATGAAGCCTGGGAGTCTCTACTTCTCCTCCATTCTGCCGAGGAATCGGACTCCACCGGGACCCCGCCCTTTATAGTTTCCGGCTGGGACAGTGACTTTAGGGTTTACTTCATTTCTGCCCTAACAATGTCTCTCAAACTCGCTGCTACCGCGGGCGACTCTTCCGCCACTGTCTGCTGAATACAGGGGGGGGCACAATCTTTTGGGGCATGAGTCCGGTAATGGGCATGCACAGAGTGCGCATTCCCTGTGTTTAGTTTTACTTGAAGCCTTCTTCCCCTAGAATAAAGCACAGAAGGGGGGCCCCGTCACTGAGTGAACTTTCACGAAGATCACTTACCAGTGCCACTCTCAAGTACCGGAGGATGAGGGGGATTCTTCTCAGACGATGCTCCTGTCTGCTTAGAGGAGCTTTTATGGCTGGACTGGTCATTTCGTCCCGCACGTTCACTGTCACGTGACTCTTTCTTTTTCTGCTTGACCTGCCGAAGGTCATCCAGGGGCGGCAGAGATGTTTGTCGCTGCTGCCGTCGTTGCTGCTGCTGCTGCCGCCGCCGCCGCCGCTGCTGCTCGCTCTCCATTACTGCTCGCAATAATGTGGCCAAGGCAAGGCACCCTGCCCGGGTCCTGCCTATATACCCCTCCTCCGGACAGCAGTATGCGTGCCGCGCCCCTCCCCCCCTAATAGGGCTCCCTTCCCCAGCTGGCGCCGCACCCGGCCGGAGAGCCGACGCTCATCGGCGTTTGCGATGGGCGCCGCCATCTTGTTTTTCTCGCGCATGCGCAGTGGCGCCGCCGACCCGGAAGCACCTCCTCCGGCGGCCCCCTGACGTCACCGCGACCCCGCCCGACCGGAAGTCACGCGGGACGCCCAGGAGCTTCGGGATACCGCGCTCCCCGGTCGCAGCGTCCCCCGCAGCGCACCGGCCACTGCACCAGCGCCGCCGGATCCGGGGGCCCCCGGGGGGAAACATACTCACCGGCGGCGGCCTTTATTCTGGAGTCGGACATCCTCCGGACGCCGCTCCCTGCTGACTACGCCACCGCCGTGCTACCCATCCTGGGCCACCGTGGCGTCTTCCAGGGATCCGCACCAGGCCGAGGTAGGAGACCCCCCCGCTACCTGTATCGGCCGGCCGGCCTGGGATCCTGGTCTTCTGTAGGATCCCGTCCCTTCAGGAACAGGAAACCAACTGATGCGTGGGAGAGGTGCCGCCCTTTTTGTATCTGTAGGTTTCCTGTTCCTAAAGGGCGGATCCCCTCTCTCGTGGTGCTGTCATGGGAGTCCGAATAAAAGTTAATAAAGTAGAGTGATGGAATGTAACGTTTATTATCTGCAGCTTTACCATATACTTCATTACCGATCTTTCATTTTGTGCGTAAAAGAATCTATTAAAGTAATTTTTGCAATCAGTTTTCTTTCAAATTGCACTGTTTTGCCTTCCATAGTCTTTCTGTTTGTGGAAGAGGTAACCAAGAATCCATAAGCGAGCTCCTCTCGGCTGATTTATGGTCTCACGGATTGTTGAGCTGAGCTTTGTGGTCATAAATCAGCTGCAAGGTGCTCGGAAGGAGGAAGAGTGTGATAAACGGGACACTAGAAGGAGCTCACTGATGGAAATACAGTTAACTCATTCTGCTTTAAAAGGTAAATAGTGCAACATTTTTAATGAAATCCTGATCTAAAAGTGATTTTTTTTTTTTTTTTACAAAAAAGTGCATTTAAGTTAAAAAAATTAAATAATATTGCCTCTGAAGGTGTCCACTCCTATTGGCACTCCATACGCACTCTCTCTGCTCCTGGCACTGTATATGGGGTTACAGTATGTACTGAATAGAACTCTTCCTATTTCCTTTTAGACGTCATGTTTTGTTCCACCTCTTCCATCCTCAGGTTACATTTCAAGGTCTTGGGTTTTCTTGGTAACAGTAGGACACGGGGATCATTTCTGCTGATTACACGGTAATATAATAGGGCAGACCGGGCGAGGATGCGGGGCGCATGGCGCCTCCGGTAATACGGCCGGTAGAGTCAATTACTACGCGGCTGGCGTGCAGTGTGGGGGCTTACAAGCGCTTCCTAACTTCTGACCAGGATCCGTTCAATACCTCCCGTTGGGTTGTGTCTGGAATTTAATAGGATTGTACCCGAATTCTACGTTATCCCTTATGTATCCGATATGGGATACCCAACGGATCAATGGGATCCATCCCGAATCCAAAAACCTAAACTTGTGTCCCACAGACGCTCACTGGAGGAGACGGTGCCCACGATCTACCACCACAGTTCTCAAGATTGTTGGGGGTCCCAGTGGTCAGATCCCCCCGCGATCAGTAACTTATGCCCAGCATGCAGTTAGGTGGGATGGATAACTTACAAGCTTAGTTCCAAGAACAAAAAGGCTGCAAAAATCTGCAATTCCACTCTCATCCTATAGAAAAGACATGAGCTGCGGCACCGGTTCTACCCCATAGACAAGATAGGTGTAAATATAAATCTGCTTCGGAACTGCAAACAGGAGAATTTTGTTCTTTAAAGCTATGGACACAGTGGCCCAATTTTTTTTATTTTTTTTTTAAGTTTAGATGCAATTTAAAAATATATATATTGCAGAAGTCTACACATCCCCTTAGTCAATTGTGATACATGGATTTATGGAATTGACCTATGTATTGGCTGTGGAGCTCCTTTCCTGAACGCAACAGCCTGATGGGTATAGAGGAGGCTACAGAGCGCTGCCGTGATTCTTTTTAGGGCTGTGGCCTTCAAGTGAACCTGTCTCCAGGTCAATAGTAGCCAGATTTTATTTTATTCACGCTGAGCCCAAGTGTTCCATTTTTTTTTATTCGCCATAGAGTCCCAGAATTATGGGTCTTTTAATTCAGTACTAATTTTGACAGTCTACAAGGGAGGATGATGCACAGGCTCCGCAGGGGTGCGTCCTTAGTCTCCTCACCCTTTCTTTGAGTCATACACCCCCCCCCCCCAAAAAAAAAAAAAAATGAATATTTAGGGGAGCAACAACGATAAAATAAGTGCAAAAGTGGTCACGTCTGAGTAATTGTTGAAAGGCGAGTCCCGCTCCCCCCACCGTGTTTATTAGCATACGGGGTCTTGCACACGAGGGGCTCATTGGTGCGGCAGTCACTTAGGCTCGGGATACAATATTCTGGTTTTTATTTTGCATGTTGCTCAGTCGGAGGAGGAGATTTTTACATGCTGATTTGTTTGTGTGGCATCTGCCGTATTCAGCATGGGCTCACATATTCCTATGTGCTGATGGAGACCTAGGAGGAGGTGAGCGCTGGTGGGGGCGGAGAACAAAGGGCTCTAGATCAGTCTTACAAGGACTGTGACTAATGTCAGTGATGACTGTACTGTCCTGCTAAAATCCAAAGTACACAGACCGCGTTAATTACTGGTGACTCCGGCATGAGCCAGCAGCTGGGAAACCTGCTCTATAGTTTGCAACAGCTGATTGGAACAGTTAAAAGGGTTTTCACAAGAGTAAAAGTTCATTTTAAATCAATAGATTTTGAAATATTAAATATCCACAATTGGACGTGTGGAGATAAAATGTTCCTGCGCTGAGATAATCTTATAAAATGTGTCACTGCTGTGTACAGGGGCATGGCCGCGTCTGACCCTACAGGGGCATCAAAGAGGTTGAAAATGCTCACTGTGCCCCCACAAACCTTATGATTGCAGGGTCACAGTATCCTGAGGAACCCACTGAAGATCCCATGTTGGTACAGTACCTATGGAGGCTGTGGATGGGCACTACAGGAGATCGTTATAGAATACACTGCACTACTGCGGTATTACAATTCCAGCAATTCATAGGATCACAGATTCAAGTCCGCAATAGGCAATATTAAAGATGGAATTGATTAAAGGATTTTTTTTAAAAAATTACACTATTTTTTTTGTAAAATTAGCCAATTTCCCCACAAACAAAAAGTGTAAAAAAAAAAAAAAAAAAAAGAATTACCTGGTATCATGCGCAACAGTCCGAACTACTCAATTTTTTTTACTATATGGTAAAAATAAAGTAGAAATCGTTTTTTTGTGCATTTTGCCCACCAAAAAATGTGAATAAAAACTACAGCTGAAGGGGGGGAGCCAATACATATAGAACTAATGACAAAGATCATTAAAAAATGCCTCTTGGAAGGCGAGCGTTAAAAACAAAGCAAAGAGAGACCCACAAGGGCTGGGACCCAGAGGTACTGGACAGGCCCACCCATGTGGGTCTTTGGGTGGTCTAGCCATAAGATCGCAGTATGACTACAGGATGGGCCGTCACTGGATTTTCACATCATATTTTTTTATTTTTTTAAATTCTAGAGAAGACTGCGAGCTGGATACAGTGATGGCCCGATCGCTGGGCCCTCCGCCAATTCTGTGAAATAAGGTCCCCCCATCTGTTTACCCTGCACAGTGATTCCCAAGCATCATTGCAGGATCTTCATTTTTATGATCAGAACTTGGGGGTTCTAGCTGTTGGACCCCCACCGATTATAAACTGATGGCATCCCCTATAAACCGCACATCAGAAGGACTTTCTTCTACAGTTACTTAACCTTGTAAACTGAAGGCCAAGAAGCCTCCAGCGTCCTCCCTCCCCCATGTACAATCCCACAGGAATGTCTGCGCAGCGTCGTCGTGTTGGGTCACGTCCTCGCTGCTGCCTTTCCCTTACTGCGAGTCTTGAAAAAGCTTCTAAGGGGGCACTTAATGGAGACCAAACTTGCCAAATTTAAAGGCCCTTTCTACAGATATAATAGAGGTCACCTGCAGTCCTATGTAACACCAATAACTCAGGATACAGAAACTACATGAAAGTGGCCTCTTCATGCCGCCACATTGTAACAATCAATAGTACCGCCCCATGGAAGTAGTAGTGCCCCCCTAGACAGTGTTCACCATCATTTTTCCCTCTATTTCCAGTTTGTGCCTAACCCCCTCAAGTTGTATAAATTGAGTTTAGCACTTTTTTTGGGTGGGTTTGGTCTTCTCCCTGCTAATTAATGATCTATAATAGGGAATATAAGCTGCTTAAACGACAATACGGGAGCTCTGGAGATAAGTTTGTGCCAATAAATTATTTCTGAGTGCTCGCTGAGCAATGTATAAATTAATGTGATCACACAGCCGGCGTGGCACGACATCGCACTTTCAGATCCGACATTCTTAAATACAGATGTTCTTGGTTAATTCCCAATTCTGGGCGTACAGATGAGAACATGTGTCGACGCCGTGCGTGAGAATAAACAGATCGAAAAGGAGCTTTTCCGACGATATCGTTGTTACTATGGGCAGGACGAGGTCCGATTTCAAGTGGAACCAAAATAGATTTTACGGTAAATCCAATTTTGCAAGTTTTTAGGCTGCAAAATTTATTAACTTTCATTGATAAATGACGTAACATGAAAATTAGAGGTTGAGTATAATGATTCGTGACCACCTAAACAAGATTTGTATTTATTTTTTACATATATATAGATTTTGGCAATATTTGGACAGAACCCGGCCTCAGCTTTTGAGGGTAGGAGTGAGGTCCACCATCTGTACTGGATAAATACACAGCAAAATTTAAAAAAACTGAGTAAGGCTAGTTTCACTCTAGCATTTGGAGGCACAGCGCACGCTAGGTGTGAAGTTCCGCCCCCTGCCGTGTCTACTCTGGTCAGCTCCGCCTATGAGCGAATGAAGCTACATGCGACCTGCATACCCTATCTTTAGCATTGGGTACACAGGTCATGCGCAGGTATGCTTTTGCCGGCGCATGCGTCCTTCTGACGGTGCGCCAGCCGTACCAAAATGCAACATGTTGCGTTTGGTGCAGGTCAGCGCACCGTCAGAAGGACGCATGCGCCGGCAAAGGCATAGCTGCGCACCCAATGCTAAAGATAGGGTACGCAGGTCGCATGCAGTGTCATGCGCCGATAGGCGGAGCTGACCGGAGGTGCTGCAGGGACGGAGCTTCACGCCGAGCGTACGCTGCGCCTCCAAACGCTAGTGTGAAACTAGCCTAAAACATAAAATTTGCCCGCATTCTCCACCAAATGTTTGCTACATTATTCTTGCAAAATGCAAGCAGTCTGGAGATTAGTTGTTAAGTTGGCCATACACATGATGGCTGCCAGCCTAAAGATGCCTTAGCTGACAGCCATCTCACCCATACACCGGAGCACTGGTTCGGCTGAGCACTCCGGGGTTCTCTAGGACAGGGGTCCCCAACCGCCGGTCCGCGGCCCAGCACCGGGCCGCTGCAGTGCCCTTGCCGGTCCGCGGACACAAGGGGAGCCAGTGGCGGTCAGTGGCGTAGCGGGGGCTGGGGCGGCGCGCAGCAGTTCTTAGACTGCCCTCATGTGTAGCGGCGGGCAGGGAGCGATCCAAGCAGCTCCGCTGCCTGCAAGAGGGAATAGCAGGAGCGGAGCTGCAAGGACCCGTCCAGCTTCCTGCCCGGGGGCCGCGCTTCCTGTCTCTGACACAGAGAGGAGCGCGGCCGCTGCTGTGTCAGAGTGAGGAAGCGCGGGCGGCGGGCAGGTGAGAGAGAGGTGGTGTCTGTCTGTGTGTGTGTGCGCGCACATGTATGTATGTCTGTGTGTGTGTGTGTGTCTGTATGTGTAGGTGGAGCCTGGCCCTGGAGGAGATGGGGACATGAGGAGAAGACCGTGATGGGGAGAGAAGGCCATGAGGGGGTAATGGGTGAAGGCAATGATGGAGAGACAGCAATGATGGGGTGAAGGCAATGATGGGGTGAAGGCAATGATGGGGTGAAGGCAATGATGGGGTGAAGGCAATGATGGGGTGAAGGCAATGATGGGGTGAAGGGGTGAAGGGAGTGATGGAGAGACAGCAGTGATGGGGTGAAGGCAATGATGGAGAGACAGCAGTGATGGGGTGAAGGCAATGATGGAGAGACGGCAGTGATGGGGTGAAGGCAATGATGGGGAAAAGGGAGTGATGGAGCACTCATTCAAAACCTATGGTGAGTTGAGTCACATTCTAAATGTTATTTAATTATAAGTATGCACTGCTACACTACAACCGTGTCCATAGCCCTGCCCCCTTATGACCAAAGCCCCGCCCCTGCCACACCTCCATCCCCACCCTGCCGGGCCATGGAAGAATGGTCTTGCTTGAAACCGGTCCCTGGTGCAAAAAAGGTTGGGGACCACTGCTCTAGGAGACACATCGGCAAAACCTCCGAGAGAACAAAACAAGGAGATCGGCAGATCGGACGTGCATGAACGGCATCTCACGTGACCATCAATTGCACGATGCCTCCGTACACAGACTGAGCTGAACCGGATATAAACTTTAGTCTCTTGTGTATGAGGGGGGACCTTTAGATAACACTTACATAAAGTGTAGCCACGATGGTGATTGGGGCAAATATACATGGGTGTCTAAATCTCTAAACAAAAACAAAAAAAAACACACATTTATGAGCAAATAAAAAGACCGAAAAAAAAAAAAAGTAGGACCCGGCCTTGAATATTTAATACATTTTAATAGGTCAACACATAATTAATAATACTGACAAAAGTTACAAAAAGCAGCTTCATGAAGCGAAACATCGTTTTGGTTTAAAAAGTTGCAGAAAGCAAAAAAAAAAAAAAGTTGAATGAACTTGTGGCCAGGCCCCGTCCAGATCCCGTCTTACCAACGACCCACAGTCCACGCAGGTCGGATTACACAGTGGTCGGGCAACTTGCACATATCCGAGTCCTCGCTGTGGCCCGTGGGTAATGAGGGCATCGGTCAAGGGCTTGCTTCAAGGAGTCAAGGAGGAGTATTTCACTACTGCTCTATGGGAAATGTAATAGTCACGTGTCTGTTATACATACAGAAAAGAAGTGACAAACAGCTGACGAGACTGGAAAAAGTCATAATGAAGGCCTGTATAGATTCTGCACACCGGGTCATTATCTGGACATTCAGCTCAATGCCTAAGAGCTGGTGGTGAAGCCCAGAAAAATGGCTTTTTTTTTGGATGTTTTGGCTGCACACCTGCCTGACCTGGCCTCTGGCCGATTCAAATCTACCCTGATGAATATATGCCATCGTTCCTTCATGTGATGCCACATCAGCTCTTGCGATGTACACAGGATCCTTTGTCCCTCCGCTGGCATGCACGGCTCGTATATCATCAGCTGAGCCGAAGCAGCAGCAATATAGAGTATCAGGGTGAAAAGTGCCATTGTTATCTACAGGAGTGAAGAGGGTGAGGACGGTGGTGGGGGAGGGGGAAAGCTGCTAACCTGCAGTCACAAGTCACTCGTGAAAAGATATTTTGATCTTCCCAGGCCGGGATAATTGCTGAGGGTGGTTGTTCTTCAGGACGCCTAACCTTTAGCACTTGACGCCAATTTCAAGGTTCAAAGTCCTCCAAAGTCCTGCACCCTGTGAAAGTCCCGACTCTGGTTATCGGGTTAATCCAGTGTTGTCGCTTGGAGTCTTGGTTGGCCGTATGGGCTGTCTGTCACCTTCCTGATAAGATAATCGTGCCTGGCAAAGTGAAAGCCACGTGGAGTGTCTCCAGCCAAGGACACGTTAAGCAATACAGGCTCTTTAGTTTTATGATGCAGGCAATGGAAGAGATTTGCTGGCATTTCAGGGCATTCTTAAAAGGTTATTTTTTCAAGGGAGATAGGATTTTCTTATTATGAGCTGGTAAAAACAAAATGCCCTATCGATCTATTTAAAGGGGTTGTCCAGGACCTAGGTGGGGGTTGATGCCCATGATCCCCATGGGACTGCTGTTATCAGTTCCAGAACTGCTCCGTACACAGTGTAGTGGACATTCTCGGTACTTCATCTCAGCTCCTATTGAAGTGAAGGTGATCTGAGCTGCAGTACCAAACAACGGCCACTACATAGTGTGTAGAGCTACGCGTCCTGGCACGGTGTACATCCGGCCATATCAGAAGTCGATGACGGCAAATCATGGAAGTCGTCAGTGTCGGACTCCCTCCAATCTGGTATTGGCGACCCATTGTAAGAATAGGCAATCGGTATATAAGTACCAGACAACCCCTGAGGATTTGGGCACTTGCCAATAGGAACCTCATAAAGGAGAAGGGGGCTCCTCCATGCTTCTCCTATAGCAGGATATAATATAGACTTGCATTACTCTGATGGTCCAGGGTCATAATAGCCGATTGCACACAATATGGCGCTGGTGACAAGTAGTCTGCACGGTCATGTGATGTTGCAGGCTGACACTATATGCACCGAGGCTTCAGGCCGTCTGCAGGGATGCACAGTGCCAGCCTATACATGACCATCTGGACGATATATGGCCGCCGCAGCAGTGTTGGGTTATACCTACAGCATATGGGAATGTTGAATATTTCCTATTAGAAGCTCCTTTCTGTTTCTGCAGCTACACACATGGATTACCATCTAGTACTAGTCCTATACAGTCACTGACATTGGGGGGGGGTATAGCGTGAGGGGCTGGAGGCAGCCACCACGATGGGATGTGACAAATGGAAGCTACGTGGGGCAGCGTTAGTGCAATCTGACGCGTTTGCCGTTAGCGGAGCCTCAATCACGATTAGTGCTCCTTTAGATCAGACCTCTGTATTTCACACTGTGTACAGACCACAACGATGGTCCGGCCGGGGGTCTCCTGGCCTGAATAACCTCATGTTGGGCTACTCTGTTCAGGAGATCCGCTGTCGGTCATAGCCTTGTGGTCCGTACATTGGCAGTGAAACATGACAGCCTGGACCCGGCCTTACTGGGACATTTCTAGAAGATGAGCAGCCGCTGATCAAAACGCAGTGACCCGACAGAGGCACAACTTATTCTGACTAGTGCACAATACGGCCCGCCATCGGCACCACCGGCCGTCATCCAGGAAGGCTGCCATGATTATGCTTTAACTCTGACAACCAAAGCCTAGACTACAAAAAAAAAATAAATATATATTTCTATCTCTGATCGCTCTTAAATTAGAAGCACTTGGGAGTGTAAAAACGTGGGGGTCTGGTGTTATACTTTGGGGGTCCATAGTCCCAAGACTGAAGTGCATGAGAAACCCCTCCACCCGTGGGCCAAAAGTGCGTGTCCTAGAGGCGCCAGGAGTTATTCCTGATTTATCTCTCCTTTCAGTTCCCTCTTCACACGGGAATATGGGCTGAGGGTGTCATCCATGATGAAGTCATACAGCACCTTCACCCAGGAGGTGTACTGCGGCAGCGGGTCGTAGTACTCGGCCGCTATCTTCCGCACCTAAGAAAGAAACAGAAGAATTGAGATGGCTGTATATCAATTGATCTTCACATAAGCAGCTCTCCAACATACTATTGTAGATCCTCCGCTGTCAGTGAATGCAAAAATCTGTTAAACCAGTTGCCATTGTGGCTATTTGGAAATGTAGTGCTGTTCATCTACTCTGACTGCTGGCAAATTACTGGGTGAAAAGGGGGAGCGTAAGAAAATCATTTATACCTAGATAAGGCTGCACTTGTCATTCCCATTAAAGAGATTATCCTGCGCCTGTCACTTTTGCATTGGGAGGGGAGAGGCGCTCGTTTGGTTGTGTCATTTGCTGGCATCATGCAGCTGGGTCTCCCTGGCGATCACTGGTTTCAGAGAAGGAGGCACTGTCAGTGTTTCCTATTACTATACAGAGACCTTGTTCGGTAATATATATATATAGCAGAGATGGTGATAAACCGTAAACCGCCCGTGCCTTCTCTATAAGGAGCCGTGTCTGAAGGCCAACTCCCGCGTTTGCGTACAGTTGCTATTAGTGATGAGCGAATGGGCTTGGATAACGTTATCTGAGCATGCTCGGGTGTTAGCCAGTGTCTTCACCGTGCTCAAATAATATGTTTGAGTCCCCACAGCTGCATGATTCACGGCTGTTAGACAACCACAACACATTTGTTATGTGCCTATTTGCTAGGCAATTCCAGCATGTGTTGCGGCTGTCTATAGCAACGAGACATGCAGCCGTGGGGACTCTAACATAGTCGAGAACACCCAAGATACTCTGATAACACATCAGAGCACTTTCGCTGATCACTAATAGCAACTACACGCAATCACAGGAGTTGGCTGTCAGACAACTCCTTATAGAGAAGGCACAGGTGGTTTATTACCATCTCTGCCTTTTCCATCACTATACACATGCACACACACAATCACTGAACAAGGTCTGTGTGTACAGTAATAGAAAGCACCGACAGTGCCTCCTTCTCCAAACCCAGTGACCATTGGGGAGACCCAGTCAGCGCTGCTATGCAGGGAGGAGGCCGAATTTGATCTATAACTGAGGCTGGTATAATAGATATATCAGGAAATCAGATTAAAAACAAATATTTAAATGCCTCAAAGGACTTAAAAGATAGCAGGGGAGAAAAAAAAAAAAAAAAAAAACCACGCTGCTAATAGTTTCATCCCTGTAGATAAAAAAAAAGCCAAAATACAAAAATAATTAGGCAAAGGGTAACATTTTGAAATGTATTTTGATGGTTGTCTAGGCAATGGCAGTCATCATATACAAGCATTGGGTGGGACGCTGTATCCTGGCTGAGGGACAAACATGAAGCTGCAAAGTCCTATAAAATAGATGAAAAGGAAAAGCCATGGGTGGAAACGCGTCCAGGTGCTGAGCATAGAGAGGACTTTTCCATAGGATTCTCCAAGAACACAAACTAAAAGTTAGAAGTAAAGAAAACCTAAGAAGGGACACTCCATGCATGACACCTACACAGGGGTGCCCGGTGGAGAAAAGAGGGGGAAGTGACACCACAAACACCAAACAGGAGGAGCATCTGTTCCTTGCCATTAGTGAGTGATCAGAGTTTCTCATGCTCTTTGAAGATCTCTGTTCACAGACCATAAATAGGAACCTTCATTACTTCAAAATTATGAGAATTATACAAGCTCCAACTCTGGCTCCGATCTCTCCCAAATTGGGAGGCGATTGGCGCCAATGATGTAGCATCTTCACATTCCTACCAAAACTTGCTCCTGCCAGGTATTTGTAGAGGAGAGGTCACTGGTGCCGCTGACCTCTTCATGTGAAAGTCAATAACATTATAGAACCCCTTTAAAGAGGATCTTTCACCAAATCTCTCAAGTTGAACGGGACACGATCGAATAGCGGTTGCAGAGCAGAATAAAAGGTTTTTTTCCCCTTTTAATTTCATTTCTCCGTTGCAGAAATATCAAAATATTTGACACATCATGAGTTAACACCACTTGGGACTTTATGAAAAAGTTATCAGATAGTTTTCACTAGGGGTGTGTCCTCCTCCCCCCCCCCCTTGTATAATGCTAGCCAATCATAAGCAAGCAGCAACACAGCAAAAAGGGAACACGCCCCCAGCGTAGATTACAGTAGGGTTTCTTAGTGTGCAAGATATGACAGTCACACCCCGATCTCCTGATCTAACCTCTGCCCATGATTAGAAAGATGACTAACACCTTTCAGATAAAGAGCAGTCAGTGTGGGGGGAGGGGCGGTACAGCAGAGTTTAGCTGTGTCACCTTACAAACCCTTCTATCAGCTCTCCTCCTCCTTTAGCTCTGCTGTACTGCCCCTTTCTTCACACTATCTGCCAGAAATGTGTCAGTAATCACACCAATGTTCTGCTATTCTCACAGCATGCCATCACTCTGCAGTGAGAATATAACAGAACCTCATTGCATCTCACACAGGAGTAGCCCAGAACAGGCAGGTTTTGCCTGTGTGAGACATAATGACAACTTGATCCCACTGCAGAGCAAGTACAAGTTGCTAGAGCACAACATAGAAATAAAAAAACTGACTGGCACATCCAAGCTAGTGTGAATAGGTGCTAACTTAGGAGCAGTTACCTCCATGTATAATCTGCAAAAAAGTTGCACTCTATGGTGCTAAAGTATGTCAATGTGAAATATATGAAATCTGAATAGCTATACAGCTCCTGAATACTAGAAAAAAATGAGATGGTTGGTTGATGGGTAGACATAACTTGGCCAAATTGTGTGTAAAGCGTCTCATTTTTTCCTCTAGTATTCAGAAGCCGTATAGCTATTCATATTTCACATTGGAATGCTTTAGCACAATAGAATGCAACTTTTTTGTATAGTATGCTAGAGCAGAACAGACATAAGGTGATTACATTTCTCAAGCAGAAAAACCCGCAATAAGCTACAGTGGGGGAGGGTTCTCTCTCTAGTATGTTGCTGCCTGTTTATGATTGGTCAGCATCATGTAGGAGGAAGAAGTACACGTCCCCAGTGAGATCTGTTTGATTTTTAAAGCCTGAGTGGGTCTTAACTCATCAGAAGCCAAATAGTTTGATTGCTAATGTCTCTCAAACAGACAAAAAAAAATTTATATATTTATATATATATATATATATATATATATATATATATATATATATATATATATATATATATATATATATATACACACACACACACACACATATATATACACACACACACACACACACACACTTTTCTTTTTTTAAAGCAAAATTTAAGGTAGCCCAGTCCCTATATATAACTACAGGGACTGCGCTGGCTTAAATTCTCTTCTTTTCTGACATCTCAGGGGTGTAATCTTTTTCCACTGTGTTGCTGCCTGCTTCTGATTGGTCAGCATCATACAGAGAGAAAGAAGTAAACACCCCTAGTGAAAACTATCTGATCTCTTTTGTTAAATTCGAGTGTTATCAGATGGTCTTCACTAGGGGTGTTTCCTTCTTTCCCCTTTATGATGCGGACCAATCATAAGCAGGAAGTAACAGTACAAAACACGACCCTGAAAATGACAAAAAAAAAAAAAAAACAGTTAAGGAAATGTAAAGGTTGCCCAATCCCTATAGCCAAACCATATCTATATATCACACACACACACACACACTTAACATGAAGGGGGAATGATCTGCTGCCAGATATTTGTGATGGCTCATGCGTGGGAAGAAAGGATCAGACATGTTGAAATTTAATATGCCAGATCCCGTTCTCCTTATCTAAAATATGAAATGGTCCGTCCGTTATTCTAGTGTGTGTGGGATTGGAAAATGTTTCAGTATAGAAGAGACATGCTGCAGAGGAAGAAGAAAAAAAAAAAAAAAATACATGGAGCAGACTGCCGCCCTTACAAAAATAGTTGTATTTGACCCCCTACGTTTCTTCTACTCAAACATCTGTAAAAAAATGACCAAAAATCCATTTTATACCCAAATTTGCTTTTTGCATTTTCATGATCTGTCGGCAAGATCTCTGTAAATGTAAATGCAATTATATATGAAAAAAAATAAAAAAGACAAAATCTGCATCATTATAAGGTGCATTACAGTATATCTAATACATCTACAGCTGCGGGTAGGGAATGGATTTGCTTACCAGAGGCAGGCTCTTGCCGGGAACACTTGGGAAGTCGTGATGCTCGTTGTGGTAGCCGACATTAAAGGTCAGGTAGTTTAGTGGCCCGTAGTAGGAGTAGGTCTCGTGTCCCTTTAGGAACATGTAATGTTCAGCTATAAAGTGCCCGGATATTGGATGAAGTCCGAGGCCAAGAATGGATCCCACCAGCATGTAAACCACAGACTTCACACCCAGGAAATAGTAAACCAAGGCGTCAAAGGAAAACTGCACTGCCAGATTGATAATTTCCAGTCTGGAGACGGGTTTGGGGTTGATACAGACAGGCCGAATGGTGTAGAAAAGCGGCTGTAGGATGATCCACACGAGCTTCCTCAGGGGAGTGCAAAAAAACCAACCCTCGAAATCGGTGGGAATATCCACGTCGATGCCATCCCCACCCAAGTAGCGATGGTGGTCCATGTGGTACCTCTTGAAGGAGATGGAGTATGGGAGACCAAGAGGCAAATTGGCAAACATCCCAAAACAACGGTTCCACAAAGCCTTACAGTTCCCAAAGGCGCAATTGTGAGAGATCTCATGGATGGCCAGGGTCATGGAATGGCTGATGCAACTTCCAAACACGTAAGTCCAGAACATGAGCCACTTCCACTCCAGGTCCTTCACCAGGTAAAAGGCCAGAAACTGGGTGACAACCATCAACGTGACGATCCAGATCAGGTTAGAATCGGGTTTCATCAGCCTCTTTATCTCCGGATACTTAGCTGGGGAGAAGAAGGGCAGACATATTAGAAGAGGGCACCTTGGTGTAGACCTGGACCATTCCTATAGTCTCATGTCCTACCCCGGTGAGGTGACAGAGCAGTGAATACCAATGTCTGCCTCTCCAGCTGTTTCAAAACTACAACTCCCAGCAGCTGGTGTGAAGGAAAGCTGGGAGTTGTAGGTTTACATTAGATGGAAAACCACACAGGGCAGACCACTACAAAACAAACTGATGGGGACCTAAGAACTGGCCCAAATCTGATCACCTCTAGTGAACAGCAGGGTGACACTGACCACGAACAGCCCAGAGCCGCAATATGGCAGAATCCCTGCATACACAAACATAACGAGCGAGCGTTACAGGAGGTAGGAGACACGTGCACGCTGCCAACAGTCTTATCTCTGCTGAGTGACACGTACGACACATACACAAGGTGGACGAGGCCATAAAGATATAGACAGCAGTGCAGAGGATTACAGCACTCTGCCCATACTCTGGCAGGTCATTCACAGAATCTAGTAGCTTTAAATTCCCTGCTGCACATTTACCCCTCATCCCCCGATTTTCCACAAGCTCGTGGTCTCCAGTAACACCAGAGGCAGTAGAGCACAGAAACGGACTAAAAGCGCAAATATCAGCTTTTGTCCCCAAAAACGTTTTACAAATTAGTAACTTCCTGAACTATGGTACTCTCAACTTTCATGCTTGCAGCAAGTTGTATGGGTGTGGTAGGGGGCGTATAGTAAGACCCCCAGATACAGGGCAAGTCTCCCAGCTGTGGAATGGGGTGAGCGGTAATTGGTGGCTGGGTCTATTTTCCGCAGCCTCTGATCTCCTGTGTACACAGAGAACCTCGATGGCTATTTCAGTCCCAATGCAAATTCCAGCAGCACAAAAGCTGAAGTGTAAGAAAAGCCAGAACATCTGCCGCAGTCTGAATATATCCATGTATCCATGGACCCAGAGACCACAGCCGTCATCAGGGGCGGCCGATCCTCCCATTCACCTCCTCCCTCATATCCAGGGAATTCACAGGAAGCCACAAGAGATCCATTAGGGAAAATATGGCAGATGACATTCACATTATACCATCATTATCACTGGTGCAAAGAATAATGAAGAGCAATGAGACGGCTCACACCATACAGTGTACATGGGTAGGGGCTAGAGGTGTAAGGAAAGGGACAGGAAGCAGCAGCGCCTCCGCTGGGCAGAAGGAAGCAGCGCCACCTGCACCCCTCCAGCAGAAGCGGGAAAGCCAGAGCGGGGCACGAGGAAGCGGCGCCCCGTACTGCCCCTCCAGCTGGAGTGGGACAGAAGGAAGCAAAGCCCTGTGCACCCCTCCAGTAGGAGTGGGCAGGAAGAAGCCGTTCCCCCTGCACCCCTCCAGCATTCAGTAGGAGTGGGCCAAAAGGAAGCAGCGCCCCGCCAGGCAGGAGGAAGCAGCGCCCCGTGGGCAGGAAGAAACAGTGCCCCCTGGCTGCACCCCTCTAACAGCTTTCGCCCCAAAACAGGTCTATCGGTGGTGGCTAGTTTCCAAGGCAAAGATCATGGGCTTACAAGCTCTCTTTTATAGAACTTGTAAGTGCTGCTCTGAAGCTGGCAAGATTACTGGATCCAGCCGGTCTCCGTGTCACTGCACCACTCTGATGCCAAAGAGGAAATGCTGTCTCTGCTTGCAGCATCAGAGCGTGCAGAGATTAGGCCAGAGACACAATCATGCTACCGAAATGAACTGAAAGTCATCGGTTGCACCCGCCTCAAGGAAAACAAGAACCCAGAAGAGCGGTGCGCTCCCAAGTATCGGATCCTAAGACAATCCCTTTAATCTACATTATGTAGGTAGGCATTTGGCAACTTCAATATGGTAGACTCAGGTGGCATCCAGCACCCATAGGACAGTATATTAAGGAAAATGTGTACCATGTGCATAGAATAGTGAAGTCACCAAACTATCCTATGCTCGGGGCCAAATATGCTACAATAACAGTGACACTGATCTGCTACGAGCGCCTGTTCTATAAAAGGTCATTCCCTTCATGTTCATTCCCATCCTCATTGTAAATGCCCTGTACATAGATGGCTGAAACAGAGTGCCATCTTTCCCGACCCCCCCCGGAGAGAAAGATAATGAAGCAGTTAAAATCCAAGTGCCCAATCCATATCTGTCCTGACATTTTCCAACAGGGGACAATTGGTAAGTCCCCCATACTGACTGCCAGCGGGTCCTGTTATGACCACATTTAGAATTACAGCAGGTGTCCTCTCTATGGACCGTCCTGACTTATGAGGTAGGTGAGGACAGAAGGAGACACGGGAACATTCTCTGAGGGCAGTAATGGTGGGAGACATGTGCCATTACCGCATATATACCCTTCTAGTGCTAATACTGCGTAGCTGTGATCCTCGTATAACCCAACTCGCGCTACCGACAAGAAACCACATATCGGCCAGTAGTTAGTCAGCAGTAAACACTTATCGTTCAAGAAGCACAGAAACCATCATAAGACATGGTGGAAGACGAGCAAAGTGCGACCACATGGTGGAAGAGAAGTGAGATGTGCACAGCGTGATGACCCTGACTCATTACCGGGCAGGAAGGAAGTGAAGCAAAGGGCAGAGATCGAATGGAGAGAAAGCTGCCACATCCACACTAACAGGAACCATCACATCAATCCAATCTATTGTTCTCCGTTATCAGCAATGTCAGGCTTTGGGAAGGGAAGGCTATGACTAAAAGATTTCAGTGGGAAGAGTGACAGGACTGAAAACCTCATGTGACCTGCTCTGTTTATAAGAGGGGCTGTAACAAATAAAACACATGGCTGCTCCTAAAGAGAACAGTAATGTTTTCTTTACTGCTGGACGACCCTTTATATTTAGTCCACAAGAGTAATGTCAGGGACGTGCCTCCATGCATTACCAAATGGGACTGTTGGAAATAACAGTACAGTTGGGGGTCCAGCAATCAGACCCTCAAGAATCAAAAAGGATAGGTGAACCTGCACTGCTGTACTCAACCCTACAAAGGGTTAAAACCAAGGGTAGACGAGTCAAATGGCAAAGCTGCCTAGTTACACAGTAATGTGCCAGGGGAAAAGCTTTACTCAGCGACTATCTGCTCACCTGGGGGAAGAATGTGAGCGCACGCCAGTGGAGACTTGTTGTGTCAGCCGTCCACAGTGTGTCACTGCTAGGAAGTCATTCTCCTCCAACTGCAGATACAGTTCCCTGGGGCGAGAGATATTCTGAGCCAAGCGATGGATGCAAGAGGCGATGCAGCAGCACAGATGCCATATGGTGACTTCAGGGCAAAAAAAAAAAAATGAAGCCATCGAGGGTAAACTCAACACGTGGACAGAACCTGGGCGTGGGGCTTAATACTAAATCTACGTGACGTGCCACCATCCTCCAGAGCTTTCCTGCTGTAATTATCGCACACAGCGGCTGCGGATCATCATCAGCAGACATCCAGAGACACCTTATATTCAGATCTCACAACCAAAGAATCAGTCCTTAGAGGGATCTCCCGAATAAACCGCTTCCACCAGAGCTGCGTACATTATAAGTAGCACATGAAGAATCCCCTGCACTCAGTGTAAGAGACTCACGTGTCCACTTGGTGTATTTGGATCATTGGTCAATCCTCGTCGTCAGCTGACGGCGCATGCGCGGAGTCCGTGCCCTTCCTTGGGGCAAAGCAATTAATTTTGGTCAGATCCGACTTGAACACAAAAGTGAACGTGAAACTGGGGCATTTCACACGGGGTCATCACTCTGCCACGCGACCTGAGAGTGACATTGCAGATGTCATTCGTGTCAATCAACTGAAAAGGGCCGAGCTCAGCAAAAACGATCAGACCACGAATGACCCGAGTACGGACCGCCTCCGCCACACCGGACGCGGACGTCTAAGAGGCTCTTACGTTTGGGACAGGAGACCTGCGGCCGGTCTGGAGATCAGTCAGCACTGCGGACACTCGAGCCGTTATTTGTGTAGGACAAGGACATTTCTCTTAAAGGGCTTTTTGTACGGTTTTCTGTAAATGATGGAGGCAACTTTAGGCCGGTTTCACATTTGCGCTTTATAGCGCAGCGACGGCCTGCGCACGGCCGCCGCTAAGCCCTGCCCGCCCCTTCCTGTCATCGCTGCCTGCTAGCGCACATGGACGCTTGCGATCTGCGCACCCTATCTTTAGCATAGGGTGCGCAGATCGTGCACGGCAAAATCCTGCTAGTGCACGGCCAGCGCACGATCTGCGCACCCTATGCTAAAGATAGGGTGCGCAGATCGCAAGCGTCCATGTGCGCTAGGAGGCAGCGATGACAGGAAGGGGCGGGCAGGGCTTAGCGGCGCCCGTGCGCAGGCCGTCGCTGCGCTATAAAGTGCAAATGTGAAACCGGCCTTAGAGAGTGTTCTTTTCAGGAGGCAAACAGCGGCAGGAACAATCACATGGGGACAGGTTACACTGAGCAGTACAGATACATTGTGTGACTGATACATTGTATAAATGTCCTAGCACTAAAGTATCGGTGCTGCTGGCGCCGCTCCAGGTCCATGGATAGCAAGAAATATCCTGACATCTGGAGCACCGCCTGCAACAAAGACCTTGATTTCTTTCCAATTATTTTCTCCCAGGGCCCGAAGGCCAATCGGTGCCAAGGAGAAGGAGGGAGCAGTCCAGTCCCCCTGATGATCACTTGCTATCAGGAGCGCTGTACCTGACAGTACCACTTATAAAAAAAAAAAAAATATGGGTTATACCTTCTCCTGGCTTCACACCAGGCAGCGGCTGATTCTTTCACATCTTCATGTCTTTTGCTCGAACAAATTTAAAAGAGGTAACCCAAATTGATCACCCATCCACAGAAGTAAGGGGGGTCCGACCGCGGAGAAAATGTGTGTAGATGGGTAGGTAGCTGGCTTAGTGATCGAAAACAGAGTGGTTATTAATGGGGCATCCTCAGATTGGGCCAGGGTTACTAGTGGGGTACCACAGGGGTCTGTATTGGGCCCCCTATTTAATATATTTATTAATGATCTAGTGGATGGCTTACACAGTAAAATATCAGTATTTGCAGATGATACCAAACTATGTGAGGTAGTTACCACAAAGGAGGACAGTTTGCAACTACAGACAGATTTGAGTAAATTGGAGAATTGGGCTGAAAAATGGCAAGTGAGGTTTAACACAGATAAGTGTAAGGTTATGCACATGGGAAGGAGAAACAGATGCTACAATTACTTACTAAATGGGAAACTGCTGGGGAAATCAGACATGGAAAAAGACATGGGCATCTTAGTCAATAAGAAGCTAAATTGGAGTGCCCAGTGTCAAGCAGCTGCCACCAAAGCAAATAGGGTCATGGGATGCATTAAGGCCCCGTCTCACTAAGCAATCTCGGTAGCGAGATCGCTGCTGAGTCACAACTTTTGTGACGTAACAGCGATCTCACCAGCGAGATTGCTGTGTGTGACAGCGATCAGCGAGCGGCCCCCCTGCCGGTATCGCTGATCGCTGCAAGAAATCTCTGGACATTTCTTTGGTCGCTGGTCTCCCGCTGGCCAGCACACATCGCTGTGTGACAGCGGGAGACCAGCGATCAGGTGTAAAAAATAATAAAAAAAATAAAAAATATAGTTATTCTCACCTTCCGATGTCCCGCGCAGTCTTCCGGCCTCTCTCCACGCTCCGGTCCCAGTGATCCTTTGCACGAATGACCGCGAGACTTTGTTATCCCGCGAGACCGTGACATCTCGCGGTCATTCATGTAAAGGATCACTGGGACCGGAGCGTGGAGAGAGGACGGAAGACTGCGCGGGACATCGGATGGTGAGAATAACTATATTTTTTATTTTGATTCTATTTTTTACAGGATGGCCAGCGATGCCGGGCGCTCGGCATTGCTGTGCTGATCGCTGGTGAAGCTGTCTGTGTGACAGCTCACCAGCGATCACATAGCGACTTACTAGCGATCCTGACACCTTGATATCGGTGTCGGGATCGCTGGTAAGTCGCTTAGTGAGACGGGCCTTTAGAAGAGGTCTGGGGACACGAGATGAAAACATTCTCCCTCTGTACAAATCACTCGTCAGACCACACTTGGAGGATTGTGTGCAATTTTGGACGCCGGTGCTCAAGAAAGATTTTACTGAACTTGAAAGGGTTCAAAGGCGGCTACTAAAATGATAAATGGAGTTGGTTCACTACAATACCCAGAAAGGTTATCAAAATTAGGTCTATTTACTCTAGAAACAGAGAAGACTTAAGGGAGACTTAATATATATGTACAAGTACGGTATATCAGAGGGCAATACAGAGATCTCTCCAATTAACTGTTTGCACCAAGGATGGTGACAAGAACAAGGGGGCATTCTCTTCGTTTGGAGGAAAGACAATTTCTGCACCAGCATAGAAGAGGGTTCTTCACGGTAAGAGCAGTGAGGCTCTGGAATTCTCTTCCTGAGGAAGTGGTGATGGCCAACTCACTGAATGAATGTAAGAAAGGAATGGATGCTTTTCTTGTGAGTAACAGTATAGAAGGTTACGAATAACAGAATATTATAGGTAGATGGGTGACCCAGCTTAGGGAAAGGAACTTTTTTCCCTATGGAGAAAATTGGCTTCTACTCTGTGGGTTTTTTGCCTTCCCCAGGATCAACAATGCAGAACAGCTGCACTAAAAATAGGCTGAACTAGATGGACATAAGGTCTTCAGCCTTCAAAACTATGTTACTATGTTATGCTACTAGTTCCCAAACCCTCCCCTGCTCAATTCACTTCTACAGGACTGATGTCTCCAACATCCTTCAGACCCATAGAAGTGATTGGGCCTTTGGTCAAACACGACGGCTCCAGTCACACATAGGAATCCCATTCTCGGGGGTCGGAGGGACCTCCGCCATGATATGCTTAGACCACTCATCACACCGTGCATTAATAGTGTAAATAACAACCTTATGGCCTTTAAAATTTTCCAAAAACCACCGCTCCTGCCGGACAGGACACGCTGGGAGTAGTGGTTCTACCAACAGCTGCTGAGCCACAGCATGGAGAAGACCAGAGGTGATGGCAACCAATCAAATCGCAGCTTATAACCACTAAGATAAAAGCAGACATCTGATTGGTGGCTTAACAGGCTGACAGAACTAGAACATTTCACAGCATCCAATCAGATTGCAGTTTACAGTCACTCCAAAAAATGGAACCAGAATTCTGATTGGTTGTAACGGGAAAACAGCCGCTAATAGTAAAGCCTGGAAGTAACGGCTAGAAGTGGAAGGAGGCGCCATAGCGGAAAGCCAGACACCGGCACATGTGAGGCAGCAGGGGGGACTCCACTCACCCAGGATCTCCTTCCGGCGGTCAGCGTGCGGCTGGTCGGTGTACACCCACTCGAAGTCCTCCCGGGCCACCTTATTCCCCATGGCTGCGGTGTGAGTGCTGTCCTGAGCCGAGAACACCGCGCTCCCTGCCCACCTCCGCTACAGCCCGGACTGACACGCCCACACTGACACATAGGCCGGCAAATCGACGCCACGCCCAGGCTGTGACGCAGCACGGAAACGGGGCGGAGTTATATCAAACCACGCCCACTTATATAAGGCTAGCTAGAAGGATCGTACCAAATACATAACATGCAGTACGGGGGGGGGTGCTCCCCTCTGGAAGACAAGGGTGAACCCGAGGAAGAAGCGCAATGATTATCCAATCAGGGAGAGGAAAGTAGGACCGAAGCCACGCCCATTATCCATATACGGGCACTCTACACTACAGCGCCAATTACTACCACACTGGCTGCATCTAACGGTCCAGGGTGTGGCCGTGCGTGTAATAGCCCGTATAGGGGGAGGGGATCACGTGACATGCTGTCTACAATGGAAAACTACATTGGTTACCCGTAGCAACCAATCACTGCGCAGCTTTCATTTTTTCCAGAGCAGTTTGGAAAATGAAAGCTGCGCTGTGATTGGTTACTACCGGGCAACAAAAAAAGAAAACTCTTTAGTAACCTTTCTGGGCCGCCATGATTAACCATTGTGAAGCGCTCTGCTCGCTGCCGGTGATTGGGAACCTCGTATTGTTGATGGTGCTCTTTTTTTTCATCATCCGTCCTGCCCACAACCCTCCCGCTAGGCTACTTTCACACTTGCGCATGCGTTTTTTTCCCTATAGTTAACATGGGTGCGCATAGTCATCCGTTTGTACACGTTTGTATGCGCATGCGTTTTTTCATAGTGTGCGCCCGGGCGCAAAAAAATCCATCCTGTTGCATTTTTAGTGCGCCCAACGTGTCTCAAAAAAACGCATGCGCACGCTATGTGCACAAAATTCACCCAAAAACACATTATAGGCTATGGGAGCGCTGACGTGAGCATGGTCATGCGCACGTCAGCGCAAAAAAAACGCAAGTGTGAAAGTAGCCTAAGGCCGCGTTCACACAGAGCCACGGTTTTCGGGATCAGTGGGGGGGGGGGGGAGTTGAAGCGATCGGGGAGTTATTCCCCATCTCATGGATAGGGGGCGATAGCGTTCATACTGGAGAATATCCCTTTAAGTCATCTTTTTTAACGGATGGAAATGATTTTTCTGTAAACTGCGCCGGCAGCCTCAGATCACCGCCGGCCGTTTCCTCAGGAAGGGTCGATGTATTTTGTATGGTAACCTCTGTACGTCGTCTCCACGCGCGTCTCCCGCCACCTGCTGACACAAGTCAACAAACAGCGAGAGGAAAGAGGCCGCCGCGTCCAATCTGATACGACGCCGAGCGGCGGAAAGTCATTGGAAGGATTGTTCTCTGCAGTTTACATAAATACATGCAGCTGGGCGGCTGTGTGTATAAGGGAAAGGGTTAATGCGGGGACAGTCCTTCCCCACCTTGGGATTTTCCATTTTTCGCTCCCCTTCTTCGCAGAGCCATAACTCTTTTGTTTTTCCTGTCAATATGGCCATGTGAGGGCTCGTTTTCTGCGGGTCGAGTTGTACTTTTGAACAACATCATTGATTTTACTATATTATGTACTGGAAAACGGGGAAAAAAATTTCCAAGTACGGCAAAATTGCAAAAATAAGTGCAATTCCACAATTGTTTTTGGGTTTTTCATTTAGTATGTTCACTAAACGCTAAACCTGCCCTGCCATTATGATTCCCCAGGTCATTACGAGCTCGTAGACGCCAAACATGTTTAGGTTCTTTTTTTTTTTAAATGCGCCATTTTCCGGGACTCGTAGCGCCAACATTTTTCGTGATCTGGGCTTATTTTTTGCGTCCCGAGCTGATGTTTTTATCTTCACCATTTTGGTGCAGATACGATGTTTTGATCGCCCGTTATTACATTTTAATGCAATGTTGCATTGACCAAAGAAAACTAATTCTGCCGTTTTGATTTTTTTTCCTTGTTACGCCGTTTACCGATCAGATTCATTTTTTATATTTTGATAGATGTTTCTGAACGCAGCGATACCAAATACATGGATTTTTTTTTAAAATTTTTGTTTATTTTGAATGGGGCAACAGGGAGGTGATTTGCGTTTTTCAATTTTTTTCAGATTTTTTAAAACTTTTTTTTTTATACACTTTTTACTGGCTTGAATAGTCCCCCTTAGGAGACTTGACGCTGCAATGTTCCGATGATCTGTGGCTTGTGTTACACATGGGGCTTCCACCCTGCTCTGTGTACCAGACATGCTCATGCTGGCCAAGGGGCGGCGCTCAAAGCAGATCGGCAATGACAAACACGCGGGTCTCCTGCCGACCCCTGGTTGTAATACCATCCCTTAAGCGCCCCGTGATCCCATGACAGGTGCGTCGATGGGTGGGTTATTGACAAGCTTCTGGCGCACGTATGTTAAACGCCACTGTCCGAGATTGGCAGCGGCATTTAACATGTTAACAGCGGCGGGTGGATTGTGATTCCACCCGTGGCTGTTAGGGGCACGTCAGCTAATCACATCAGATGTCATGTGCCTGAAACCTGAAAAGTTGAACTCTCAGCGCTGGAGAGCGCATCAAAAACGGGGAGGCGACTTATGACGTCGCTATATGTCATAGGTCATAAAGGGGTTAAACTGTTACTTTTTCGTATATCAATAGTACACTTGAAAATAAGCAACGTTGTAATAAATCTTATCATAGAAATCTGCTTCTTTCTCCTCCCCAACTGATCATTTCTTCTTAAAAAATAAAAATTCACTACTAAAATGTGTATTCGGTGAATACAGACTTTCCCATTACTGAGATAGATGACAGTTGGTGCTCATAAAGTTGTATGGAGACATTGCAGCAGAATTTCTGTCTGCCAGTAGCTCCTCCCCTCCATAGAATCTTAAGAGCACCAACTGTTGTCTGTTATCTCAGTAATGGGAAAATCTCCCTTCTTTGAATCCGCATTTTACCGGTGAATTGAGAGCGGGAGATCGGCTGATTGGCACGGGCATGTTGAATTTCGTCACCCAGTCTGAGGGCAGTTTCACACGTCCAGATAATTCCGGTACCGGAAGAACCGGTTCCGGAGCTATCCGTGTCCGTGTGCATACGTAGGCCATCTGTGAGACATCCGTGTGCTATCCATGTATTTGAAAAATTAGTTTCCATGTTAACCCTTTGACTTTTAAAAACGCACACGGACAGCATCCGTGTGCAGTACGTGTTTACACGGACCCATTGACTTGTATGGGTCCGTGTGATCCGTGCTGTCGCACAAAAACAGGCATGTCAGCGTGTTTTGAACATGGACACACGGTCCGTGAAAATACGCTGACATCTGCATAGACCCATTCATTAGACTGGGTCCACGTGTGTCACGTCTCCGGTACGTGAGAAAACTGTCACTACACTTATCGGAGACACTGACGTGTGAAACTGCCTTGAGCGTGCATGTGTGTTCGGGGCCTCAGGAGTAGTTGTTGGCAGAACAAGCATTCAGCTCATATCTAATGCTTTCTTACGCAGCGTATAGGTGAAAGAGGTACAGGATTAATGTAGATTTTATCCTTTTTTGTGCTTTAAATTTTTTTAATCGTTTTCGTGCTTTTATTTTATATTTTTCCAGATTTTATTTTTTTATTTTTTTAAGTCAAACGCAAATACCAGATGGGTTCAGTAAGTAATTTTATAATATTGGAGTAATTTAAAGTTGTTTTTTTTGTTATAATTTTAGAAACTTTTTACTTAACATCTTAGTCCTCCTAGGAATATGGCCTCTGCCTTCTTTCGATTGCTTCTACTATATACTGCAATACCTTCATTAAAAAAAAACAAAAAAAAAAAAACAATCACATCCCATGAATCCCAAACAGTGGCCGAGATTTATAGGTGTACCAAGATGGCCTCCAAGAGGTCAGATATGGCACTGGCTATAGAGCAATCCAAAGTAACACATGAAAAGAGGACTTGGGAGTAACGGGAGCCAACTGGGTCCAGAGATTAAAGTGGTTAATAAAAGATGTCACATGTCAAGAATGGGTTAAATAATCCATGTCATTTCAACGATCCGTGCATCAAATAATAGTACCAGCAAATATAAGAAACTTTGCAATATATCTTATAGGCAAAAATGCTTTTCTTTCTCCACTTAAGAGCCACTTCTCCCTCCTAAATTCATCATTTCGTCTGTGTGTGCTGCGTTGGAGACATCACAGCAGCTCGTCTGCACTCACCAGCTCAGAGACAATTGAAAATTAGAGACAGAAGCTACAGAGGGGAAAAGAAACCAGCGATACAATCGATAGAGGCCGGATGTCAGGTTATCCTTCATGTACGCAGACAGGACAGATTATTGTTCTCTAAGTGTCTTTTAAACGGGTGTGATTGTTCTCGTTCCTGGAGCGTGACTTGCTGAAACAAGGAGTTGTCTACTATTTGTAGTGTAAATGGAGACGTGCGAGACAGAACTGGTTTCATTTCTCCCACTTAAAAGTTTTGAGATTTAGTAAACAGAAGGACGACACCTTCCTGCCGGCTCTGCCAGACGCGAGTCCTCAGGAGTGGTCACAGCGGTGACTTTGGACACGAAAAATCTTCGATCTGCGCTGACGCGAAAGGAAAATTGTTCCATTGTGGACCCAGAGATGCCAGCGCCATGTGCAGAATACAGGAGATCTTCTCTCTCTACCAACACATTTAAAACTGGAGGAAAAAAAAACTTAAGGACTGGCGCGTTTCACAGTGGGCACCGATGGGCTACTATGGCAGCTCGGAGTCTGATGAAGACCTCCATCACAGCCATCTTGGTCCCTCTCGGAAACTCATCTGTATGCTGAGCAGGGCAGCAAGGTGGCCCGGCGGTCGGCGCTGCACGGAGGGCCCGGCGGTCGGCGCTGCACGGAGGGCCCGGCGGTCAGCGCTGCACGGAGGGCCCGGCGGTCAGCGCTGTAGCACCGGGGGTCCTGAGTTCAAATTCCACCAAGTATGTTCTCCTCGTATTTGAGTGGGTTTCCTCCAGGTTCTCCGGTTTCCTCCCAAAATCCAAAGACTGATGGGGAGGGGAAAAAAAAACATATGACCATCTAGACAGAAAAAATAAAAAAGTTATGGTTTTTGGAAAAAGACAAAAAATTAAACACGTGAAAATGGGGGGGACATAACCTGCCCAGGGTCCTGAAGAAGGGGTTAGGGGACTATTAGCATATGGTGGTAATATGTAAATATGACAGTATTAAAGCGTTATATTCATCACAGACCAGGTGCAAGTTTGCTAGGCTGCTCAGGATCGGCGTCTGCCCTATTCAGGGAATATGGCGGCTGTGTTAGGTGCACACGTTGCAGATTCTGCTGCGTAGTACAGTACCTTTATAATCAATGGAAATTGAGAAACGCAGTGCACATGCTGCGGATTTTTCCACGCGGATTTGCTGCACTTTTAAATCCGCAGCATGTCACTTCTTTGTGCGGAATCCTCAGCGGTTTGACACCTGCTCCATCACCAGGTGTCAAAACGCAGGGGAAAACCGCAGGCTAATCCGCAGGTCAAAATCCGTGCGGAAAAATCCGCAGCAGAATCCACAACGTGTGCACTCACCCTGATACAGCCAGCACCTTCCTGTAACAGCAGCGACCAGAGCCAGCACTCCAATTGCTGCAGTTTAACTACTTAAATGCCATCTGCCCTAACGGCAGCACTTAAGTGACGCAATCTTACTAAGGCATCTACTTTATCCGGTGATGCAATTGGAGATCGCAGACAGGTTACTTATAAGGTCAATTGTCATACGACACGTCCCCCAAAATCGTACTGATAAATACTACAGCTCTGTGTGCAAAAACAACAAGCCCCTCGCTCCATCAATGGAGACATGAAAAACGGCATCAAAAATAAAAAATTTACAAAAAAGTGACAATTTTATTTTTCTACAAAAGTTTAGATTTTTTTTTAACTCACTAAAATAATAATTATTAAAAACATTAACGAATACTATACAAGTTTGGTATCACCATAATCGGACTGACCTCACCCTGAGCACAGTAAAACTAAACGACCAAAAATACAGGGTGGAAAATAGAATAAAGGGCCTGTCACACTAAGCGATATCGCTAGCAATATCACTATAACTTGTGACGTTATAGCGATATTGCTAGCGATATCGCTGTGTCTGATACTTACCTCCGACCCGCTCCCCCGCTGGTTATCGCTGATCGCGCGAGAACTTCCAGGACTGTTTCTCGTCGTCAGCTTCCTGCGGCGCTTCCTGTGGAGAGACGAGCGTGGAGCCAGGCGGGAGGACGTCAGGATCGCCTAGTGTGACAGGTAAGTAGCGACCCCCGACCCCTGCGATGTCGCTGGTGAGATCTGCCTGTGTGGCAGCTCACTAGCGACCACTTAGCGATGCACCAGCGATCCTGACCGCGTCATATCGCTGGTCGGGATCGCTGGTGCATCGCTATGTGTGACAGCACCTTTAGACTTACTGGACCTGGTAATTCGGTTTCTAGGAACCTTCCATGACAGCCACCTTGGAGGAGGTCTCCCCGCCCTAATAGGGGACAGGAACACAAAGAGGTTAAATAACCCTCCCCTTCCTGCTACCTCAGTGTTTTTTCTGAACATACTAGCATGAATAGTTACCGCCAGTAGAGCAGGAATCATCAGGTAAATACATCATATCGGGAGGGAAATTAGTGCTGTCGTGGAAGGTTCCTAGAAACCGAAATACCGGTAAGTCTAATTCTATTTTCTCTAGTCACCTTCCACCACAGCCACCTTTGAGTCATGCCAACGTTAATTTACTAGGGAGGGACTACGGCTTGCAAGACGCGTCTGCCGAATGTCAGATCCCTATTGAAATCCAGTCTATAGTGTCTAGTAAAGGTGTGCACAGAGGACCAGGTGGCCGCTCTGCAGATCTGCTCCGAAGACGTATTTCCTCTTGCTGCCCAGGACGTAGCGACTGATCGAGTGGAGTGGGCTTTTAACGACTCGGGAGGAGAAAGATGTCTAGAAGAATATGCCAGAGAGATGGACTGCTTGATCCAGCCTGCTATCGTGTTCTTTGCTGCTTTTTTCCCCTTATTTCTTCCTGAATATTGAAGGAACAGGTTCTGGTCGATTCTCCAATCCTTGGTTGCTCCGAGGTAGTGGAGAACCACTCTGCGGACATCCAGGGTATGAAACTTTCCTTCCTTCGGGTTAGAAGGATTTGGGCAACATGAGGGCAACACGATATCCTGGCTTCTATGAAAGTCTGACACCACCTTGGGCATAAAGGAGGGGTCTAGGCGTAGTACTATACTGTCTGAATTGAGTAGGAGGTAAGGTTCCTGCACGGAAAGGGCCAGTAGCCACCCACCCGTCTAGCTGATGTGAATGCCACAAGAAACACTGTTTTGAGTGTAAGCATTTTTAATGGGGATCACTGACGGGCTGAAACGGGGCCTGTGTTAGGCTATTGAGTACTAAATTAAGATCCCAGGGAGGAACCCGATTAGGGAGTGAAGGGCGAATTCTGCCTGCCGCTGTCATAAACCGCTTGACCCAGCGGTGTTTGGCTAGGTCTTGGTCAAAAAAGGAACTAAGGGCAGACACCTGAACTTTCAACGTACTTGGAGTAAGCCCTTGATCTAACCCTTTCTGCAGGAAATCTAGTATTTGGGCAATATTTGGATGGGTGGGGTCAGGGGAACCCGGAAGGCACCAGGAGGAAAATTTTTTCCATATTTTGCCGTAAATTGCATTTGTTACCGGCTTTCTGCTTTTTTTGAAGGGTCCGGATTACCTCATCCGACAACCCTTTGGCTCTCAGAATGTTGGCCTCAATAACCAAGCTGCTAGATATAGCTTGGTTGGGTTCGGGTGTAGTAATGGACCCTGAAAAAGGAGGTCGGTCTTCTGGGGTAGAAGCCAGGGACCTTCCTGGGCCATGTCCAACAGAGCGCTGTACCAGCTTCGTCCTGGCCACATGGGAGCCACCAGGATAGTCGTGACCCCATCCGCTCTGATCTTTTGTAATGTTTTTGCCAGCATCGGGATAGGTGGAAAGGCATAGGCCAGTCTGAAGCCCCATGGATGGGCAAAAGCATCTGTCCCCTGGGCTCTGCACGTGGGACTGAGAAATAGGTCGCTGCTTTTGTATTTTGCGCATTCGCAAATAGGTCGACCTCTGGGTCTCTCCATCTCGAGGCTAGAGCCTGGAAGACCTCTTGGTTTAGACACCATTCTCCTAGATGGACGTCCTTCCTGCTCAGGAAGTCTGCCTGGATGTTTTCCAACCCCTTCAGGTGTACCGCAGAAATGGATAACAGGTGCTTCTCCGCCCAGAGGAAGATCCTTGCTGCCACCTTCTTTAGACTGGCGTACCTTGTGCCCCCCTGGTGTCTGAGGTATGCCACCGTGGTCACGTTGTCGGAGTATACCCGAACATGATGGTTCCTGACAAGGGTTGATGCGGCCTTCAGTGACTCTTCCACCGCCGTCAATTCCCTTAGGTTCGAAGATCCGGATCTTATGTTCTGGGGCCACTGCCCCTGGAAGTATGAATCCTCGATCACGGCTCCCCAGCCTCTCAGACTGGCGTTGGTACATAATATTCTTAGGGGAAGCTGATCCCAGCTTACTCCTCGCTTCAGGTTTCGGTAGTTCAGCCACCACCAGAGGGTCGATTTTACGTGCCCCAAAAATAGAACCCTTTTTGACAGGTTGCTTGGATATTTTTTCATGTTTATGAGGACATACGACTGGAGGACTCACATATGAGCTTGTGCCCAGGACACCGCCTGAATGCACGCTGTCAGGGAACCCAGGATGAACATGGCGTCCCTCAGCGTCGGTGCCCTTTGGTCTCTGAATCGGATTATTTTCTGCCGAAGGTCTTTTTGACGATCTTCGGGAAGAAAGGACGTCCTCTTTTCTCAATCCAAGAGAATCCCCAAGAATTTTTTCCTCGGGGAAGGATAGAGGGACGACTTCTGGAGATTTGGTATCCACCCTAGGGTTTCGAGTATCTGTAGGGTTCTTGATACGTCCTGGTTCAGCCGGTTTACTGAAGGGGCGACGATCAGCAGATCGTCTAGATACAGTACAATGCATATCCCCTGAAGCCGAATGGAGATGACTGCTTCCTTCATGATCTTCGTGAACACCCTTGGTGCTGGGGATACCCCAAACGGCAGGGCATTGAACTGAAGGTGGCTGATCCCTCAGTCGTGGGCGACCGCAAACCTCAGAAACTTCCGGTGGTCCGGATGAATGGGAACGTGATAATAGGCGTCCTTTAGATCTATAGTCGCCATCTGCCAGCCTCGTCCAATAAGAGGAATTGCTGATCTCACTGACTCCATCTTGAACCTTCGATACTTGATGAAGTGGTTCAGGGGCTTTAGATTTATTATGAGCCTGTGTTTTCCTGAGGGTTTCTTTATCGGGAACAGGCGAGAATAATGTCCCCTGCCCTCCTCTTGTGGAGGTACATACGAGACCACTTCATCCCATAGCAGTTCTTCTATCTGAAGCCACAGAGTTTTTTTAGACTTGGGGATTGCGTTGGGGTAATCCTTAGGGCATGCGGGGGGGGGGGGGGGTGCTCGAACTCCAGTTTGAGCCCAAATTGTATAGTGTGCAGGACCCACTGGTTTGAGGTCGTGGCCTGCCATTGGGCGAAAAACTGGGTGAGTCGACCCCCTACCCGGGAGTCACTGCTTCTCCGGGGGCTGCTGCTGTTGGGGCACAAGGATGTTTCTTCCTTTACCCCCTTTCAGGTAGCTCCAGCGACCCGTTTTGCCCTTTCCTCTGAATGTCCTTTGAGAGGTCTGTTCCCTTGTGGGATGAAAAAACTGCCTTTTGGTGGGTTTCTGTTCCGGTAGTGACTTATTCTTGTCGGAAGCCTTCTCAAGGATATCATCCAGGACCGGCCCGAATACGTGGTGTCCCTGGAAGGGGATGGCACATAGTTTCGGCTTGGAGGTGATGTCGCCTCCCCATGACTTCAGCCATAAGGCTCTCCTGGCCGAGTTTGAAAGGACTAGGAACCTTGCTGCCACCCGTACCGTTTCTCCTGAAGCGTCAGCTAAATAGCCTGTTGCCTTCTGGAGGATTGACAGAGAGTCTAAGATTTCCTCTCTTGGGGTACCCCCCCGACAGGTGGTCTTACAACGTACGTAGCCAGAGAAAAAAGATCTGGCTACGCAGGTGGATGCAATATTTGCTTTGAGCAGGTTCGTAGAAGCTTTCCAGGGACTTTTTAAGGTGGCTATTTTGCGATCCATCGGATCCTTCAATTGGGAGGCATCCTCAAAGGGCAAGGACGTCTTCTTAGTGACTTTAGACACTTGGACGTCTATCTTAGGGATCTCCCAAATGGAGCTATCACCTTCTAGGGGAAACTGATTTCTTAGCTCAGAGGGCACCGTAAGTGCTTTCTCGGGGAAGGACCACTCCAGAGCTATTAAATCCTGTATAACCTCATGAACCGGGAAACCCTTTCTACCTCTGGGTTTCAACCCTCCAAACATCTCATCCTGGACTGAGAGCCTGACCTCCTCCTCCTCCAATCCCATGATATTTCGTACCATGGAGACCAACTCCTCCATATCCTCAGAGGAGAAATAGTATTTTTTTGCATCATGACTGGAGGAGGACGTGGAGCCCTCATTTTCCCAAATATCCTCCGACCCCGAGGAACGGGCCTCTCCTGAGTCTGAGTCGGCTTCTATAGGTGCCCTTTTCCTCTTTTTTGGGGCAGGGCCCTGGGCCGGAGTTTGGGCCGCTATGGAGGTCTGAACCTCCTGTCTAATGAGAGTCTTTATGCTGTCAAACAGAGAGGGTTGCTCGGTACGCAGGATATTTTGCGTACAAGGCTGGCATAACTTCTTTCTGTTGTCAGAAGGAAACCTGGCACCACATATACCACACTTGCGGGGGGTTTTAGGGGCACAGGCCTTGTCTTCCTGCAAGAAGAAAAGGCTTTACTCATACCTGTGCCACCAATTTGTTTGACAAGCCAGGGACCGGCCCTGCTACTCACTGTAGGAGGGGGAACGCTGGGCTCCACAGATGCTGCAGCTGAGGGCTTCTCACCATCCATATCTGCACACACAGACACTCTGCGCTTACCTGGAGCTGCTGCACCCATTTAAGGGTGGTGCGGCATTCATTCACTGGGTGCTCCTCCCTCGTCCCTGGGGAGGATGTTGCTCAACCCCCGCCGCCATTGTATTCGTTTCCCGGGTCTCCCCGGGTGCCGGCGCGTGTTTCCCCTATACAGGACGCCGGAGGCCGCAAACCGGAAGTGCGCGTCACCGCTACTTCCGGTCGACTGCCCGCCCCCTCTGACGCGCACGCGGCCAAATGCAGCGCTGGGAGGAAGGAGGAAGCCGGGGAGCTTGTGCAGGACCCCGGCAGGCACCATACCGCCCCGCTTTACCCCGGAGGGCGCGGGAGGGGCGGCCACGTCCCGAGTCACACCAGGGTGGAGACGGGAGCAGCACATAGAGGCGAACCCCCTGACCTCAGCTGCCCAGCTTCTGTGAGTACCTAGGGGCGCCGCTTGCTGGCCACGGCAGCCCCTTGTGACCTCTTCATGTCCCGATAGGGGACAGGAAAAACACTGAGGTAGCAGGAAGGGGAGGGTTATTTAACCTCTTTGTGTTCCTGTCCCCTATTAGGGTGGGGAGACAACCTCCAAGGTGGCTGTCGTGGAAGGTGACTAGAGAAATAAAGGGTTTTTTTTTGTTCTTTCACCCTTCCACCGCACTCTAATTTTTCCCAGTTTTTCAGTAAATTACATGGCAAAATGATGGATGTGATTCAAAACTACGGCTCGTCCAAAAATAAAAAAAAAATTAATCCAGCTGTGTTGGCAGAAACATTATGGCTCTTGGAAGAAAAAAAAAAACATTGCAACATGAAATTTGTCTGTGTTATTGAACAGTTAGGGTGAGTTCACACTGGGCGTTTTTTTTTGTTTTTTTTTTTATATAAATTCTTTATTTAACAGTTATTACAAAGTTTTCCATATGGGGAGGGAGATTCAGGATGGGGTTGGGAAGAAGGGGGGGGGGGGGGGGACAGGTAAGATTGGGATGGTAAAGGAAACTTGGGTGTGTTAATCCTGCCAGATGGTAGCCTCTGTTTCTTTATTTACAATTCATATATAGCACAAACAATATTTGTTAGAAAAGTTTCTCACATTATAGTTTTATAGTCTTTGGTACATGAACCATTGGTGCCAACTTCTTTGTAGCTCAACATTCTTACAATAAGTCAACCGAATTGTTTTGAAAGAGTAAATGCTATTAGTCTCGTTCATCCATTCTGAGAGAGGAGGTGGGTCAGTGTCTTTCCATTGCCTGGCAATAAGCATTTTGGCTGCATTGAGCAAATGGAAGCTTACAGTACAATCATTGATATGTTTGTTTTGGGGACGGACATGAAGTAAGATTTGTTTGGGTGTCAGCGGGGACAAAGATCGAAAGATATTTCTAATGTGGCCATATATCAAGTTCCAGAAAGGAGTGATTTTAGTACATTCATACCAAATATGGGAAGGTGTGCCAGGTGCTAGATTACTGGAGGAGTAAGATTTATCAATCTTGTGAAGAGTGTCTGGGGTTTTATACCATCAGGAAATAATCTTATAGTTTAATTCTTGGTATCTTGTTGAAGGAGAGATGGAATGGATTTCTTTCCAGAGCCTAGAGGTTTCGTCTGATGTCAGGGAAATATTCAATTCTTTTTCCCATTTATTTATAAAATTAGGAGGTTCCCCTGAATCGCAGAGTAATCTATAGATTTTTGATATTTTTTCTGTTTGTTTCTGAACTCAAAAGAATATCCTGCGTTCGCTTGTCAATAGAGTTGTTAGAGGTATTCGGTATGTGGATTCTGACTGTTTCTTTTACAGTTTCAAGTCCTGTTTCTGTAACATCGGCACCTTTAAGCAAAATCTTAAGTTCGTTAGTGGAAATGGTATTGTCCTTTTGAATAAATTGGCCAATATGCATGTAAGGGAAGTTACCCAATGTATTAAGTTTATTCTTAATGGTTCTATATCTATTTGGAATCAGATATATCAATGGGGTGTGGGTGCAAACATTTGGAACAAAATTGTGTTTTTTATTAGTTCTATTCCAGAGGGTTATTGATCGTTTGGATAATGGGTTTACAATTTTGTAATACTTAAATTTATTGTATGATGTTGACCAAAGATAATGATTGATATTTTTATCTAAGAGATTAAGTGCAATGTCAACCCATAGTTTCCTAGGAGGAGAGATTCTTGCCTCCTTTATTCTGGCCATATGTGAGGCAAGTCTATTTTTCAAGGTCCGGTAGACCCAGCCCTCCTTTACATTTCTTTTTTATTAGTGTTGAATGTTTGATCCTGCTACTTTTGTTCTGCCAGATAAACTTAGATATCAGGGTTTTACTTTTTCGAAAAAAGGATTGTGGGAGGTCAATAGGAAGAACCTGCAGGAAATAGAGTATTTTGGGTAAAGTAATCATCTTTATGATGTTTATTCTACCGAACCATAGATATAGGCAATTCCTTCCATGAGGAGAGATCGCGTTCCAGATTAAGGGTAAGAAGTTAAGGTTGTCCAGAGAGGAAATGGAGTCGCTAATCTTAGTTCCCAGATATGCAATATAAGAGCAGTTATTCTTGAATGGTGATTTTTTTTTAGATAAAAGATTCCAGTTTTCTTGATCAGCATTGATGTTTAACATTTCAGATTTAGAAAAATTTATCTTAAAGTTTGATACTGATCCAAATTTGCGCATTTCCTCAAGTAGCGGGTCCATGGATCGCCAAGGATCAGTGAGGTAGAAAAGCACATCGTCTGCATAGGCGGCTATTTTGTGCTCTCTCTCACCACATCGTACACCTCGAATTTTGGGGTTTTGTCTAATTTTTTGTAGAAGTTTCCACGACCAGGATAAACAGAAGTGGGGAGAGAGGGCACCCCTGTCTCGTCCCATTTCTTAACCCAAAACTAGGAGACAAGTCATTGTTAATTTTCAATCGGGCCGTTGGGTAGGAATAAGGCCAGAATTTTCTCAATGAATGATTTAGGGAAGCCAAATTTCATCAAAGTTTTTTCCATAAAATCCCAGTCAATTCGGTCAAAGGCCTTTTCGGCATCAGTTGACAGAAGAGCAGTTTGGAAATTTTTATGTTTTGTAAAATGGATTATATTCAGGGTTTTAATAACATTGTCTTTAGCCTCCCTGCCCCTCACAAAACCCACTTGATCAAGATTAACCAAATTCGACAAGAGGTTTTGTATCCTTCCAGCCAAAATCTTAGCGTACAGCTTGATGTCCCCTCTGAAATGTAAAGTGCTGCGGAATATGTCGGCGCTATAGAAATAAAATTTATTATATTATTATTGATCAACTAGATTGGCCTATAACTGCCACAGAGGGTTAGGTCCTTTCCTTCTTTTGGAATTAAAGCAATGTGGGCAGAGAGTACTTCTGCCTTGAATGGATTTGCTTTAGATATTTTGTTAAAATATTTCAGTAGGTATGGGGGAGAGTTCATCTTTAAAAATGTTATAATACTCTATAGAGTGTCCATCTGGGCTTGGGCTTTTCCCTTTAGGGCTTGACTTAATTGCCGATTCAAGTTCTTCTAGTGTAATTGGAGTATCTAGGGTTTGTATTTGTTGGGAAGTTAGTTTCGGTAAATCTATAGTTTGTAAGTATTTATTGATGAGTTTCGATTCTTTTGGGGGGGATGGAAAATCCTCTTTAGAATTTAAATTGTTGAGATTTGAATAGAATGAGCTGAAAATTTTTGCTATATCCTCTGTTTTATGGTGGGCTTTGTCCCGTGGGTCTTTAATCTTTTGTATATACGCTGAACTAATTTTTTTTTTTTAATCAGATTCGCCCAAGTTTTTACCGCATTTATTCGCTTGGGAATATATTTTGAATCTAGATTATTGCAAATACCTCTCAGATTCTTGTCTCGGCAGTTCTCTAAGTTCCGCTCTTAATCTAAAAAGATCCTTTTCTACCAAAACATCTTGGGTTGTTTTAGGTTTCTCTTCTAAGTCCTTGATTTGGGACAGTAAGGAAGCTGCGAATTTCTCTCTTCTTTTTCCTAGATCCCAATTCTATAAGAAGACCTCTGAGCACCGCTTTGTGTGCCTCCCAAACATTACAGTCTGAAATATCATCGCTACAATTTATACTCTCCCTTACGCTTTTCTGAGAATCAGCTTCATAGATTAGCTTGTGGTTTAGGTTCCAGTTAAAGGTGCTTTTTTTTGTGTTGTTTAGGACGATATTAGTAAACAGGGGGGCATGATCGGAATATATTATATTGTCATAGGTGGTCTTTTTAACCGAACTCATCAGACAGTGTGGTATGAATAAATAGTCGATTCTTGAGTACTTTTTATGTACTGATCAAAAAAAAAAAAAACGAGTAGTCTTTCTTTGAAGGGTGCATTGTTCTCCACGCATCTATCAAAAGGAGGTCCGTCAGCGATTTCTTAATATATCTAATTGCTTTATATGGTAGGGATGATTGCCCATTGGAAGGGTCTAGAGGAGGATGCAAGGGAATATTGAAGGCACCACCCAATATTGGTACTCCCTCGATGAATTGATTTAGGAGTCCAAATACTTTTTTTTTTTTTTTTTTAAAGAAAGGAAGATGGTTGATATTTGGAGCGCATACATTTATTAATGCATTTCAGAAAGATATACCTCCCATCTCCATCCGACAAAACATCTTTAAAGATGAAGGAGAGATTTTTGCTTATAGCAATAGAGACCCCTTTATTTTTTTTTGTCCGGGGAGGTAGAATTGTACCATTTAGTGAATTTTTTTATTTTTGGTTATGGGAGTATATGCTTTCCTGAAATGAGTTTCTTGGAAAAAAAAATGACATCAGTTTTATTTTTCTCTAAATGTCTTCGTATTTGTGATCTTTTTTTGTGGGATGTTTATGCCCTTGACATTAAAGGTTGCAATGTTTAAGTTGGACATAAGGACAATTTGTATTCGTTAAGTATGTTTAAGAGGCTTCCAGTAGGGACAAAGGATAAAAACCTACAACTGGGGGTAACAGTGATTAACATATCTCAGTAAAACATATAAACCAAAATAATGGGGCGGGTTTCCGTCACGATTCAAATTCACACTTTGCTACTGGTTGGATAGAACATTTTTTTTATGGTATCCAACCAGATGTATTAGCAAAAGGGATCACCAGATCCGTGGGGGCGTGGACCTGTCAACCGAAGGTTTAATGAGATAAAGACTGACAAAAGAGAAAGAGGAGAGAAAAGACGGGAGAGGGAGCAAAAGAGGAGTCCAGAATAAGAAAGGGAGGAGAGACATTAGTGCCAATCCCGAAGGAGTCTCATTTGATAAAAGAATAAAACCAAAACACAGCAATTATTGATCCGATCTAATGATTTACTTATGTTATCAGAAGTAATAATCTGTAAAGAGAGAGAAAAAAAAAAAGAAAAAAAATTATTTTAAATTGGGGGGGGGGGGGGGAGGGAGGAGAACATAAGAACATATTATTCTGTCATATTTAAAAGTCTGTAGTGCAGGAAGCCAGATTGTTAATATTCCCTCTTGTTTTGGGGGAATTCAGCCTTCACCTTCTTTATTCTTTCCAGTAGGCGTTTTGCTGAAGTCTGCGTTCATCTTTCTAATTTTGTTAGGTTTGTTTGGTGTGACAGTAGACCATTTTTCATGCTTTGGTAATGATGGGAGTCTGAGACGTTCCTCGGCTGTTGTCCAATCTGGAAGCTGAAGCTGCGGAAGATCTGGTTTATTCAGGACAAAGGGTAGATCTTCAGGTGTTTTTACGATCAAAGTCCAAATGGAAACATCCACCTGTAGGCTATGTTTCTGTTTCTAAGAGTCCTAGTCAAAGGCTGAAATTGCCTTCTGAGGTCAAGGGTGAACTTTGAGAGATCCTGGAAGATCTGGACCTCATTATCTTCATATTCAATTTTAGTGGCTTGCCTTGATTTGTGGTAGATTTCCTCCTTAATGCTAAAGCTTTGAATACAGCAAAGTATGTCTCTGGGTTTGTCCGGGCTTACATTTTTGGGCCTGTAGACTCTATGAGCCCTTTCAATATTTATGCGGTTAGACTCGTCTTTGCCCAATAGGTCGTTGAATATGTTGGTAAGGATTTTGGGTATATCCTTATCCGGAATTTTTTCGGGAAGCCCTCTAATTCTTAGGTTGTTCCTTCTTGACCTGTTTTCCAGGTCGTCTATGTGAACTTTTTGGAGAAAGTTTTCTTTTTGGTTGTCGATTAAAACTTCTGTAACATGCTCGGAGTAGGTGGACAGTTGTTCACAGGTATCTTCTAGGGTTTGTAATCTTGTATGTACTTGCTTGACATCTTTTTTAAGATCTGCTATTTCTTCTTTAATAGTTTGGGTAAAGTCTTTAAAGAGATTTCTTATGCATTCTGTAGTAGGAAAGGTTCTAATATAATCTTTAAGGTTTGGTTCTTCATAAACAGAATCCTCCTCTTCATCACTGTCAGACCAGTGCGTAAGGGAGGAAGAACTCTGTCTATGTGACTGTGATGCGATATTTGATTTACTGGAGTGGGTATCCAGGGAGAGTTGTTTTCTAGTCTTTTTCCTCTCCTGACCCTTTTTGGGAGATTTTGTGGTTTTAATTATCTCCTCAGTTTGCATTTTATTAGCTTTACCCATTCTTACGTCTGGTCTAAACATAAGTCAATCGGGAAGGGTGGCAAATTCAGGTCATTTAAAAATTATTCATATTTTGTGAGCAAGTAGGCCTAGGTTCCCAATTAGGTCAATATCTGTCTATTATAGATTTTCATGGGAAGGTGTATCGTTTCTCTTTAAAAGTAGAGATATTAACTTGGAACAGATCCTAAATTTTCACGTTAGGCCTCTTTCACACATCCGTCTGTCACCAGTCAGTCAAAATCCGCCGTTTTGCAAAAAAAAAAAAAAAAAACGGATCCGGCATTTTTCTTGGTGGATCCGTTTTTCTTCCCATTGACTTGCATTATCGGCGGATCTTGACAGATGGTTATTCGTAGGATACGATTTTTCACGGATCCGCCAAAATTTTGGCGTCCGCTGACATGACTGGACGGACACTGAAACGTTTTTTTTTGCTGGCCGGATCTGCATTTGCCCAGAAGAATTGCCTTTGCCGGAAATTTAACCCTAAATCCCGTTCTGGCGGCTGACAAATTCTCTCTCTCTCCTTTTTCCAGGCACGGGTTCCTTTAAAATTCAACCTTACATGGATCTGTCAATACAACGGTCCGGTGCCACCCGTTTCTTTCAATCTGCCTACGGATCCGTTTTACACCATTTTAGCGGATTTTGACTGAGCTGAAAAACGGATGTGTGAAACAGGCCTTATGCGAGGAAAAGACAGCAGATGGCGGTTGACCCTTTTCCTCGATCCCTTCCAGCTTATTCCTTTATGATAGGAGGAAAGTAGATTGTCTAAAGACCAGTCAGTTCACAGGATTACAGTTCTTCTGTGATGTAGTTTTAAGTGTTCATTCAGAACTGAATACTTAGATCTGAGGTAGATGCTACTCTGTTATGAATGAGTCACCGAGGAGGAAAAAACAAAAAGCAAGCTAAGCCCAGAAAACCGGAGAGGTTGGTAACTAGCGGATTGCAGACCCCTGATCCTATCCACAACAACTAGCAGTAGCCGTGGAGCGTGCCTACGGTGGTCCTAGACGCCTCATCGCGACCGGAGAACTAAGTAAGCCTAAAGAAAGGGAAAATCTACACTGCCCCAGAGTAGACCCCAAAGCAATAGACAGCCCCCAACATGTATTGTCGGTGAAACAAGATGAAAACACAGACACAGATAGAAAGATAGGCTGAGCAAACGATGGGGCCCTCACTAGCAAGAAAGGACAGGAAAGAAAAGCTGCTGTCTGCAATCACGCAAAAAACCCTGCCAAAAAAAATGTCCAACACGTCTGATAGAAAAAGGCCCTGAAGTCGCTAGACTTCAATTCACTATATCAGCACTCAGGTATATTCTGAAGACAGCAAAAGAGATCAACTGATCAGAGACAAAATGGGGATTCAGTCCAGTCCCAGCCAGGGCTGGCTGAACACAAAAACTAAGTAAACCAGACAAAACTCATATGAACAATAGCAGAGAAAACTTAGCTTTAGGAAGGCAGGAACCAAGCTGGAAACCAGAAGCCACAGTCAGGAGAAATCACCAGCAAGAAACTAGGGAGTCGGCTGCCTTAAATCCAATCAGAAACTCCTGATGTCCAATCGCAGTCCTCTTCCTCAGGTGGCCGGTCTCTGCCATTTAGATCAGCTTCATTACCTCCCTTCGCCAACAGAGGGAGTCCAGATAGAGAACTCACTACTCCTGTCTGCACAGCCAGCTCCATAACCCTCACCAGAAGCCAGAGGCAAACCCAAAAATGAGCTCACAAGACTACTCCTTTACTTAAGGAGAATCTCTATGAAACACAATAGAAGTTAGCTGGTTTGTGTATAAGATCCGCACAGGGCCACCTACACAGGATCCGCTGAGAGGAGAGGATTAACTCCTTGTCGCCCCTGCTATAATGTAGGGTGTCCGGTATACTTAGCCATTGGTTAAATTATAGGAGCAAAGATCGAACCCCACTTCGTTTTAATGTGCCCCAAATTACTATCACAGGTAGACAGCGGGATTAAAGCACCCCGAGGGTTAAAGTCCTGTATGCCAGTCTCACTGCTGTGGATGTTAGTGAAGCCACAGGGACTTTTTTTGCGCACTGTGTAAGCAGTTCCGTCCGGTGGCCACCTTAATTATTGGCTCCGTGTGTGCCCAGGATTTATCGATGGTCGGGGGTGCCCCTCGGTATAGGGAGTCGCACGAACCTTCCTGCTCCTAGTAGTGAGCGTAATGTTAAGGCAAAGCTTCTTCCCTATGGGCGCTTACCAGAGCCGATGGTATCACTCCGCTCCTCAGCGTCGCTCAGTCCCGCCGCCTCGGGCCAGACAGGTAATATGATGAAGTCGCTGATGTGCCACAGGTTGGAGGGTTGTAACGGATACCTTAGGGTATAGGAGGGTATCCTTCACAGTCTTTTTGTCCTGAGCCAGCTGCGTTCGCCCTCTAAAGATGTCCCCAGGGAAAGTGTGGTGAGAGGCTGTATCCCTCCGCTGTCTCCACGCTGCTCCAGCTACCCGGCGTCTGCCTCCACTAGGCCGAGAAATATATAATTCCGGGCCAAGGGGCTCAGTATATGAGTCCGAGTGGTCCAGGGCGATCAGGTGGGATCCTTGGACCAGATGAATCCTCCTGGGCGGGTCTCCAATTGTTTTTTTTAGCTATTTTGCCAGTGTTAATTCAGGAGTTCAGATCTGCTGCTTCCTATTCCTTCAGGGTCATAGGGCACGCCCACTCTGTGGTTTTTTATGCTAATTTTCAGCTGCTTTTTACAGTACCAGTAAAGCCTATGAGATTTCAGAAATCTCATGCACACACTTTTTTTGTCATCAGGGTTTTGTGCTTTGCAGCGATTTATTTTTTTACATAGAGCGTGTCACTTCTTTCAGCGTTTTTCACCCATTGACTTAAATCAATGGTGAAATAAACGCTGCAAGTACGCAGGTTGACTTTTCCTGTAGCGTATGTGCTGCAGAAAAGTCAAGGACAGCAGGATGTGACCTCACAGTCAGCTCCGCTACCTCTAGATGGCAGGCTGCATGATGCGTCCATACAACCTGTCAACCAGCAGAGCGGACCCGGACCCCATTCTCTTGAATGGAGGGGGCCCAACAATACAGTGTGACAGTGCAGCAAACACCGCTTCTGATCGGCAGTGAAATCATCCCCGCCGGTGAGAGACACGCAGTTCCCACGCTGTCAAAAGACAGCATGAGCGCTCACCTGTGATCGGCGGTATAAAGTTTACCTCCGGGCACTGGTGTCGGGATGATGGGAGCTGTAGTCCCATCAGCTAACACCTGCTGCCGCTAATAACAGTGAGAGCAGGAGCTGCGGATGATAGGAGCATTCATCAGCCACTCCTGCGCTCTAAATAATTGAAAAAAAAAAACCATGCGTGGGCTCCCCCCAATTTTTGATAACCAGTCAGGCAAAACTCTCAGCTTGGGGCTGCAACCCTCTGCTGTTAGTGTTAGCAAGGTTGGTTATCAAGAATAGAAGGGAACCCGTGCTGTATTTTTTTTTCCCTTTAAATTTATTTTTAAAAAAAACACAGCGTGGGGTCCCCCTTTATTTTTGACAACTCACCTTGATAAAGCAGACAGCTGGGGGCTGGTATTCTCAGGCTGGTAAGGGGCCATTGATACTGCCCCCTCCCAGCCTATAAATAGCCCACAGCCGCCCAGAAAAAGGCACATCTATAAGATGCGCCAGTTCTGGCGCTTTGCCCGGCTCTTCCCACTTGCCCTGTAGAGGTGGCCAGTGGGGTTCATATTTGTGGGGTTGATGTCACCTTTGTATTGTCAGGTGACATCAATCCCCAAGGTTAGTAATGGAGAGGCATCTATAAGACATCTATCCATTACTAACCCCACCAGTCACATTGTAAGAAAACAGACACCAAGAATAAAGTCTTTAAAAAAGGACACAGACTCCTTTAATAATCTTAATTAAACCATACTTATGACCTCGCCTAATTCCGAAGCCCTCGTTCTCCTGTAATACACCAAAAATAAAAAACAACAATATACCATACCTGTCCATCATTCTGTCCCACGCTGTAATCCATGTCTGGGGGATAAATTGTTTTCAACCTGGACGGCGCCAAGATGCGACCGTCCAGGCTGAGCACCACTGAGGAATGAGCTGCTGCGAGCACAGCATCAGTGACCGGCAGTGACATCATAGAGGTTACCTCCGGTCACTGAGGCTCCATTCCCAGTTGGGTTTAACAGCGGTGACCTCGGTGAAATCCCAGCTAGCACCGTGAGAAAGTCGCACAGTGCAGAGGCAAATTCACCGCAGTGAAATTCTCCCAGTGAAGTCGCCTCTGAACCGTGAGAAAGTCTATGTAATATATATACACGTCGTGTGTCACTGACATGTATATCTATCTATTCTTTGTGTCTATATCTATTCTAACCTGTCAGTGTGATTTTACTGTACATGGCACATGCATTGTCAGCTTTTCAAAGGATCTAGAGGTATGGTTCTACAGGAAGTAGTTTTTTTTTTCTCTGGGGCACTCAACTTTATTAGCATCCACAAAGAGACAAGTTAGCCCCAAAAACGCATAAAAAAAACCCACCAAAACATGCGTTTTTGCTGCAGCTTCTTCTTTGTCAAGAAATCGTGTTTTGGGGCAGAAAAAAATGCAGCAAAAATGCCCAGTGTGAACATACCATTAAAGGGACTCTCCATTTTGGAAAATTCCTACTTGGGCGTTTATTCTTGTTGATAAGGATACATGGAAAATGCAGATCAGCATGCGGGTCTCTTAAGATTTATTATACATCACAGGGTGTGACGGACAATCCTGCTCCTAAAAGCAAAACGGAAATAAAGAGATCTGCATATGTAACACGTCAGGAATATTAATTATGGAATTACGCATATGATTAATCACAGAAGTCAAGATTGAGATGAGAGTCAGTGGAAGGTATTGGCGTCTGCTCCAGTGCTAGGCAGGGTGTACAAATATTTTACTTTCGTTATTCAGTTGTGTATATTAACCTCTCGTGGGCAGCCATACTGGAAACAAACACATCCATCCTCTATCTGTGTAGATTGTACTTTATGGCAGCTATAACGAATGGGTCTTAAATTGGAGTTAAGCAAAAAAATTAAGTTAAATCCCTTGTAAAAATCCCTGCGCTCCCCTGATTCTGCCGCTTTTTTCCATTTTGTGCAGCGTCGCTCCATTGCGGAGATATTCACAGTAGTTGGTTTTGAGAGCAGTATGTGAAATCTCTTCTCTGTGGAGGGGGGGGGGGGGTGTTCTTTCACACCTCTCTCCCAGTTGTGCCGAATCACAGCTCAGCAGCATTAGAGCTTGATAGATCAGATGATCAGCTGTGATTGTTTTATAGGAGAGAGGTGTGAAAGCACAACACCCCCCACCCCCCGAGAAGACGCTGAAGAAACGCCCAGTCGGTTGGCAAACAGAGAATTCACATTCTGAACTCCAAAAGCAACATATGTGAATTTCTCTGTAATGGAGCGGCGCAGCACAGAATGGAAAAAAGCACCAGAATCAGGTGAGTTAGGGGATTTTTACATTTAGTAAAACATTTTAACACTTTTTTTTATCAAGTGGTTGATGCTCTTTACTCATCACAATTTGGCCTTTGTGTTATAGTCGAGTTAGACAATTGGGTCACAGCATCTAAAAACCAATAGGTCTTGTGCTTGTGGGGTGTTCATCACACGAGGCAACGAGCTGCTCTACTATGTTTACACTGACAACTAGAGATGTTCGGATCAGGATCAAGTTCACCCGTTCGCACGGATTTTCCCGGGAAACTTGAGTCACGGAGACATTATTCTCCGCCAATTTAACGTCCCCTATTATGCGCGGAGCATCTCTCAAGGCCCCAGAGCAGAATAAATACATAGAAAAACAATCCTTATACACACTCTCTCCACTCACCTCTCCAGCCCCTCTGCTGCTCTCCGCCACCAGTCCAGTCCGCGCCGCCGGCTCATCCGATTCTCTGCTGCGTGCAATGAATTGTTTGGATTTTACCCGCTGTCATAGTGAGCATAGGTCAATGGCGTCACGACGTGTGCAATGACCTTCATGCTCACATGTGTAAGTCCAGCACAGCGCGAGACCCCTGTGGATTCCATCACAAGTGGCAGGGTGTCAGAAGATCTGGCGGCGAGGACTGGATGGGTGGCGGAGCGTAGCGGAGGTGCTGGAGAGGTAAACAACGACTATCAGGGACTTTTATTATTATTTTCATCTTTTGATAGCCCATTATGGTAAAAAAAAAAAAAAAAAAAAAAATATAGCGGCCTCCAGACGTCATTTTTGCTGAGCCCACATCATAAGAGCAAACAAAAAAAACAAAAAAAAAAAAACAAAACAAAAAAAAAAAAAAACAGGATTTTTGGGTTGCTTACCGTAAAATCTGTTTCTCAGAGCCTTCATTGGGGGACACAGAGACCTTGGGTGTATGCTGCTGCCACTAGGAGGCTGACACTATGCACAAAAAAAGGTTAGCTCCTCCTCCGCAGTGTACACCCCACCGACCGGCAGAGAATTCCTCAGTTAGTGAGAAAGCAGTAGGAGAAGTAACAGAATAGGTTGACAACATAAACAACTCAACTGTAACCATTCAACCAAAGTAAGAACAGGAGCTGTAAAACATGGGAGGGTGCTGTGTCCCCCAATGAAGGCTCCGAGAAACAGATTTTACGGTAAGCAACCCAAAAATCCTGTTTTCTCGTTCGCCTTATTGGGGGACACAGAGACCTTGGGACGTCCCAAAGCAGTCCCTGGGGTGGGAAACAACCTTCCATCAGGCCAGCGGCCTGCAGAATCCGTCTACCTAGGCTGGCGTCCGTCGAAGCGTAGGTGTGGACAAACGTGTGAACCGATGACCATGTTGCAGCTTTGCAAAGCTGCAGTGCGGAAGCTCTGTGGCGCACCGCCCAGGAGGCACCCACTGCCCGAGTAGAGTGGGCCCTGATACCCGGAGGGGCTCCGCGACGCTTAACACGGTAGGCTTCCAGGATAGCCGATCTGATCCAGCAAGCAATGGTGGCCTTTGACGCCGGGTGACCTTTCCGCGCTCCATCAGGGATAATGAAAAGAGACTCTGTCTTTCGCAAGGAAGTCGTCCTAGACAGGTAGACTCTTACCGCCCTAACCAGGTCCAGCTTGTTCAAGGACCGCTCTCGGGGATGAGTTGGATTCGGACAAAAGGACGGTAGCACGATATCCTCGTTGAGGTGAAACGAGGACACCACCTTCGGAAGGAACGAGGGCGGAGGCCGCAGAACTACCTTATCCTGGTGGAGAACCAGAAAGGGAGGGCGGCACGAAAGAGCTGCCAATTCCGACACGCGCCGGACGGAGGTGATGGCCACCAGAAAGGCTACCTTCCAAGAAAGGAGAGAAAGGGAAATATCCCTGAGGGGTTCAAAGGGCGGACCTTGCAGAACCTCAAGAACCAGATTAAGATCCCATGGATCCACGGGCGCCTGGTACGGCGGGACCGTGTGAGCCACGCCCTGAAGAAAGGTCTTAACCTGAGGACGGGAAGCCAACGTTTTCTGAAACAGAATGGACAGCGCCGAAACTTGACCCTTCAGGGAACTGAGGGCAAGCCCCGCATCCAATCCTGCCTGAAGAAACGCTAGGACTGAAGGGAGCGAAAAGGACATGGGCGCGACGTCATTGGTCTCACACCAAGTGAAATAGGCCTTCCAAGTACGGTAGTAAATCTTGGAAGATGATGGCTTTCTGGCTCGGATCATGGTCTGAATTACGTGGTCGGAAAATCCTGCTCGTTTCAGAACCTCGGTCTCAACAGCCACGCCGTTAAAATTGAGCGGCCGAGAATTGGGGTGGCAAATCGGACCCTGAGACAGCAGATCTGTTCTGTCTGGAAGCTTCCAGGGGGTGTCCGCGAGAAGGTTGACAATGTCCGCGAACCAAGACCTTCTGGGCCAATTCGGGGCGATGAGAATGACCGGAAGTCCTTCTGCCTTGATCTTCAACAGCTTGGGAAGAAGAGGCAGAGGAGGGAACAGGTAGGGAAGTTCGAACTGGGACCAAGGAACGGCCAGGGCGTCGGCGCCCACTGCCAGAGGGTCCCGAGACCTGGACACGAATTGTGGGACTTTCCTGTTGAGGCGAGACGCCATGAGGTCTACATCCGGGGTTCCCCACCGAAGGCAGAGCAGATGAAACACTTCTGGATGTAGGGACCATTCTCCCGCCACGAGACCCTCGCGGCTGAGAAAATCGGCGGCCCAGTTGTCTACGCCGGGAATGTGAACCGCGGAAATTGTCGGAACGGAAATCTCCGCCCAACGAAGAATCTTGGACACCTCCGCCAGGGCTGAGACACTCCGTGTTCCCCCTTGGCGGTTGACATATGCCACTGCTGTGGCGTTCTGTCTGAATCCGTACCGGCAGTCCCTTGAGGAGCCTTTCCCAGTGGACCAGAGCAAGATGGATCGCTCGAATCTCCAGAACGTTGATCGGCAGCGCTGATTCCCGATCCGACCATCGACCCTGAACAGTGTGGTTGCGGAACACAGCACCCCAACCGAGGAGACTGGCATCTGTGGTTACTATCTGCCAGTGAATGGGAAGGAAGGATCGACCCGATACAATGAGAGGTGACGACAACCACCAGTTGAGAGACCGCTTGATCCGGTAAGAAAGATGGACAGGGCAATCCAGGGACCGAGGCGACCTGTTCCACTTCGACAGAATGGCCTGCTGGAGAGGCCTGGCGTGAAATTGGGCAAAGGGAACTGCCTCTATTGCTGCGACCATCTTTCCTAGGACCCTCATGGCTGTACGGAGGGATGGGAATCGCGAGGTCTGCAGCGATCGTACTTCCTGCTGCAGAGAGAGAATCTTTTCTTGTGGGAGAAAGACCCTTGACCGACGAGTGTCGAACAGAAGACCTAGAAAGACCAGGCGTTGGGTAGGAACCAGACAGGACTTTTTCCTGTTGACGATCCACCCGAAATTGGAAAGAGTGTCCAGGACGATTGACAAACTTTGGTGAGCCTGTTGGAATGAGGGAGCCTTGATCAGAATATCGTCTAGGTACGGGAAAAGAACGAGGCCTCTGACTCTCAACAAAGCCATCAACGCAGCCATGATCTTCGTGAAGACTCTGGGAGCGGTGGCAAGACCGAAGGGCAGTGCGACAAACTGGTAGTGGTGCTGTCGAATCGCAAAGCGCAGGAACTTCTGATGTCCGGAGAAAATTGGAACATGTAAATAGGCATCTTGGATGTCTATTGAGCACATGAATTCCTGCTCCTCCATGGAGGCGATGACCGAGCGAAGCGACTCCATGCGGAAGTGGCGAAGGCGGACCCCCTTGTTGAGCAGCTTGAGATCCAAGATGGGTCGAACTGCTCCGTCTTTTTTCGGCACTACAAACAGGTTCGAGTAGAACCCCGTGAAGCGCTCCGATTCGGGAACGGGCACAATCACCCCGGAATTGAGGAGAGCGGCGATAGCCGTAGAGAACCCCGGGATCAAGGCTGGATCCTTTGGAGGCCGGGATTCGAAGAAACGATCTCGTGGGAGAGAGACGAACTCTATCTTGTATCCTGAGGATACGACCTCCCTGACCCAGGCGTCCTCCACGGCGGCCAGCCAAACGTCCCTGAAGGAAAGAAGTCGACCTCCCAATTGGAAAGGCCCCTCGCGTGCCCGATGATAGTCATGCTGAAGTAGACCGTCCAGATCTAGATCTGGACGGTCTGCCCTGGGAGGAGTGGGGTCGCCAGGAAGGAGTGGGTCTGAAGGAAACTTTCTTTCTCTCCTGGCGAGCCTGCGGTCTCTGTTGGCTGGAGGAGTTGTCCGCCGTATTGAAACGGCGGAAAGTCCGAAAGGGTCGAAACTGACGCCTTAGTGGGGGTCTGCGAGGCTTGGACTGAGGGAGGAGTGAACTCGTGCCTCCGGTGGCGTCCTTAATAATCTGGTCCAATTGGGACCCAAAGAGGCACACCCCCTGAAAAGGCAGGTTAGTGAGGGACTTTTTAGAAGACAAGTCCGCTTGCCATGCCTTTAGCCAAATTGTACGTCGAATTGCAACAACGTTGCTTGACACCTGAACTGCACAGGATGCAGCATCCAAGGAAGCGGAGAGAAGATAGTCCCCAGCATGGGAGATCTGATTGGCGAGATCGGCCAAATGCTCCGGTTGCGCCTTATCTAAGATGCCCTGACGAAGGTCGTCTGCCCACGTGGCTATGGCCTTTGCTGCCCAGGATGAAGCAAAGATTGGACACACCACCGCTGAAGCCGCTTCAAAGGCAGACTTCGCCAGGGATTCTATAATCCTGTCATTAGAATCCTTTAGGGACGCCACGCCTGAAAGCGGGAGAACCGTGTTATTGGATAGCCTGGACACGGGGGGGATCGACCGAGGGAGAGGCCGACCAGTTGTCCGTGAGCTCCTTAGCAAATGGGTAGAGTATGCCGAGACGTTTTCCTCTTTGAAAGCGTCTGGTCGGATCCTCTCTTTCCTTGGTAAAAGTTTTCCCAAACTCGGAATGGAAAGGAAAAACCCTGGAAGGAGTTTCTGCCCGTCTGAACGAAACCTCCTGATCTGAGGATTTCGCAGGGGAGTCAGCAATATCGAAGGTATGATGGATCGCAGCAATGAGGTCCTGCACTGTGACCTTCATGCTTGCATCCTGGTCTGAATCCAGCTCTAAAATCCCCTCAGATGACCTGTCCGAAAGCGCTTCCCGACTCGGGAGAGGAGGCCCGAGAGGGAGGCTGGGCGTGGCCGCGACGCAGCGGTAGGCCCGAACTGAAACCAGGGCCTAAATTAGTTGCGGCGGCCGCCTGTCAGCAGGGGGTCGGCGCGGAGGTCCGAAAAAGTGGGACGCCGCAGTCGCAAGCCGCTCCCAATGGAAAAAACCCTGTGCTCCCTGTCCCCAGAAAGGGGGGAGGGAAGGGGGGGATGCCAAGCAACATTGAGCTGCCTATAGCCTTGTGGCGACTGCGAGCGACCGCAGCGCCTACAACCGGGGTTCCCCTGTGACCATTGAAGAGGCGACCGTCGGGAATGGGCAGCCAGGTAAATAAAAAAAAAAAAAAAAAAAAATACTCACCCATCCACGATCCGTTACCTGTCTGAAGAAGTCTTGCGTCTCATCCAACCGACAGGCTCTGGTAGGCGAGTGGGAGGGAGACTGGCGACAAGGACCCCTGGAGTCGCTGGCACGTCTTGGTGTCGGCGTCCGTCTGGCTGGTCCTGCCGCGGAGAACTGCAAGGATACGGGGTGGCAGTACACGCCGTACTTGCAGACTCCATGTGGGAGTACAGATGTGACTTTTCACTCTGTATCCCTCCGTAGAACCTGTAAAGGAACGACGCACGACGAGGTAGATATGGGTCTAATGGAAGACCCGTGTCCACCTCCTACTGACACTAAGCTAAACTGAGGAATTCTCTGCCGGTCGGTGGGGTGTACACTGCGGAGGAGGAGCTAACTTTTTTTGTGCATAGTGTCAGCCTCCTAGTGGCAGCAGCATACACCCAAGGTCTCTGTGTCCCCCAATAAGGCGAACGAGAAACCACATTTTTGCAAGAATGATATGATTTACATTTCTCTTTTGTTCACTCACTTTGTTTTTTTTAGAGCTGATTTTGCAGCATTTTCCCCACCCCTGTATCATACCGTGTGCCGTCACAAAGGATAGATATCGGATGCTGTATGTCCCAAGAAAAACAGCAAATTCTCCCACGATGTTCAAGCGACGAATGAAATCTGCAAAAGAACCAAAAGACACAACGGGAAGCGCGGACACGGCCGTGAGGCAGAGCTGACCCAACCGGGATCACTATTTAATACATTTTATGGATTCTGCTCATTTTTATCGTTATCCGCCAGCACAATGCATTCCCCCGGGTAACATCGCTGGCCGGTTGGGTTTTCTCGCTTGTACTGCTTATCAGATCTCTCGTGTTCGTTCTTGTCATTGTTCAAAAAATGCTAAACTATACTCGAATCTTCCAGCGTTTTCTCAATACAAGAAGAGAGAGATCCTCATACACGGTAAACTCGCCCAGACCAGCGATCGTCATATAGGCACCTAGTCCAGTGCCTATGGGCACTCTAGAGCCAAGTTGGCCACCTGATACAGAGCGTCAGCAACCTGCGGCATTCCGGCTGTATTGGAACTACAACTCCCAGCATACCCTCAATTCTTGAAGATGTATGGCATATTAAAGTCAACCCAGTTTATTTGCCGTGGAACCCCCCACTGTATCACCCATTACCTTACAAAACATCTTTAGTGTCTTCCTCTCCGCGCGCCTCTTATTTTAACTTTTTTCTCAGATGGCTCCACGAAAAAGGGGCAAATTCTGGTGACTAAACTGTTAATTCTATGGGCATCCTAAAAGGTCTGCAGGATAGATGTTAGTGGATTGGTGGCGGTCAGGCAACCTGGACCCCCGCCAACGCAGAGGAGACGCCCATGCCAGAATCAAAGGGCCCACTCATTGTCTATAGGACTGCCTGAGAAAGCCAAGTGCTGGCCACATCCATCCCTGGAAGGGCCACAGAGAACAGGGCTGTGGTGCTCCTGTGAGCTCACCAATCGAATAGGATGGACCATGTCAAAGCCCCCGCTCTCAGGATTCAGCCCCCACAAACATGCACGTTAACAATTCTCTTATTGTAGCAATTTATGAATATCCCTTAAGTGCTCGGTATGTGCAATTGTGCAGCCAAAGGGGGCATATGGTTTACCAAAAATAAATTTTTAAAGGGGTATTCCCATCTCCAAGATCCTATCCAAATATGTAATAGTTGTAATAAGAATTACATTAGGAAACACCTCCAATTACCTATGTAGTATAGTTCTTCTGATTAGCTGTGTCTCTTACTCATGTGCAAGGCACTGCAGTAGCTTAGGGATCCACAGTTATTGTCACTAACAGTTATTACCTGAGTGGTCATAACCATGGATAGCCAAGCTACTGCAACGCTCTGCACATAGGGTAAGCAACATAGCGAATCAGAAGAACTAGACTAGATTTCTTACTGGAGGTATTTGCTAATATTATTATACCTACTACATGTTGGGATAGGATCTTGGAGATGGGAATATCTTTAACCCTTGCCTATCCCAATATTCATTCTAAAATGAAAAAAAAAATAAATAAAAAAGGCCCCACCATTTTCTGTACACACCTCCTACGCAGATCTATACATCGCCAAGCCTGAAATCTGTAGGTTATAATGGAGGCAGAGGGAAGGGAGTAACGATGCCTGATGTTTGGGAACACACAGATCCGCGGAGGTGCTGCAAACACTAAGCGGTAAACTCTACACCATTTCTAAAAGCGCCGCTGCAATATTAAATGCTTGCAAGTGCTTGAATGCCCATAGATGACGTACACCCGCTCCCCTCTGCAAGTGAAACCTCTCCCGGGGGACGTAAGAATTTAGGTCACAAGGAACAAAGGTATAATATATATTTATACGGATATATATACGGTGTATACACAATTCAAGTCTAAGTGATGTTTTACAAAGACTGGATTTTGTTTTTTCTTCAGACATTAGTGAATCATAAACCAGTATCCAGCACTGAACTCAAATTTAAAGGGACAGCGTCACAATTACCATTCTGCAGTTTCCTCTCAAAAAAAAACAGTCCAACGTCTGGATGTTACACGTCTGTTAACAGGAAAAAATAGGCACTGAGGAGTTCGCTTACCTAAAACCAACGGAACATAAATAACACTCATGGGGGGACAGGGTGGGGTAAGGTGCTAGGTATAGAGGAGAATCCTAAATTATTCTGCTCCTACGATCAGCTCCTATGACAGCCGCAATGGAGCTAGTTCATTGCTATGATGTCATGTCTTAAAGGGGAAGTTTAGAAATTACACAACAGACGCAGCGATTCTGCCGGCTGAGCGGTCCCGTTAGGTACTGCTTTGCCTCGTCACCCTATAGCCATGATCCAGGAGATAGAATGGCTGCGTGGTCTATGTGTAGGCACCAATAACGAGTTTGTGATCAGCGAGGGTCCGACAACTGAGACCCTCAACAAAAAGAAAGAAAAAAAAAAAAAAAGCCAGTCTTGTAGCTTCCAATGGAAGCAGACTGGAGCAGAAGGGGCCTGGCTTTATTCTTGAGACCAGTGGGATCTCACCTATTGGACCCCCCATCAATAAAATAGCAAAAATCAGCCACACTGCCACTAGCATTATCCCTGGATAGCAGCAGCTAAGGTATAGAGTATCAGCACGTCTGCAAAAAAAAAAAAAAAAAAAGGAAAGAAAAAATTCTAAATTCTCCAAAGCGTCTTCAAAACGGAACCATGAAAGTGTAGAACTCGGTCTCCACGGTGACAGACTACAAACAAACCCTGTGCAGTCAGATTTTGCTGTTCTCTACTTTCTACCTTGTAACAGACGACAGGGTTTGTTTGTAGTCTGTCACCATAGAGACATATTGATCTGCACAGGAGGTGTGTACAAAACCGCAGCTTCATATCTGCAAAGTTATTCTATACTTGATGCATTGGAATTTTCTTTTGGACAAGATTAGAGATGTGTGGTCAGTATGTTATAGTGCAGCAGAAAAGACCCCCGTCTATGAAATAAATAGGTTTATCAATAAGGAGACCATCCATTCTGCCAGAATATAATGTAGTGAATTGTGCTGTGAAATTGTTTCACTGGATCCATCAAAAGCATTAAAATTTCCAATGTAACCTACCTACTAATGGCTGCAAAATAAGAAAAAAAAAAAAAGTTGAGTAACCTGCAAGGTGCTCATCATCTTGTGGTGGCATTGAACTGCATGGAAGGGTAAAGTGAACCCTACAACAAAACAGCGGTGCAGTTCCGCCCTGGTTACCCACCAGTAACCAGTCCAATAACCATGCCGCTAGCTAAAAGTTTGTTTTTTTAATAGTTACTTCCGGGTTCGGAGACGCTTTGATTTCCTAGGACAGTCCACGTCCCCCACTACTTTCTTCCGTTTCCTGGGGGAGTCATCGCTAGGTCCAGCTCCGGAGGGGCCTACCGCACTTTCCATCACATCCCGCAGTTTGTGCTCTAGCTCGGCGAGGCGCACGTTCTGCTCGCCTATGATTTGGGTCTGTTCTAGCAGTTTCTGGTCCTGGTCTTGAAGCTGTTTCTGCTGCTCCTGTACCTTGGTGCGGAGCTCGGACATCTCCCGCCTCAGCACGGTCAGGCCCGCTCCGTTGGCTTTCACTTGCTGTACCAGTTTCGTTACCTCCTGTCTTGACGGGTTTTGCTTGGAGAACAGCTGCATTGTACTTAAGGTGGTGGAGGGACCTGGAACTACGGAGAGCAATAATTATTAATTACACATAGTGATAAATTGCACATTGCAAGGCTGTTGGGGTATGCTGGGAGTTATGATCCTGCAACACATGGAATGGTACAAGTCAACCTCTCAAGACCAAACCAAAATAAGATTGTCAGCCCCAGATATTGCAATGCTGGGGTTGGCGGTGACGTTGCAAAAAAAGGGGATTTAAAGAAAGCAAATTGTCCCGCTGGAGCAAGCCCATTCTAACCAGAGATCGTCCCTTTAATTTTTTGCATCATGGTAATGTGGCCTCGATGCATTGCTCAGTCACTTACACGCCACGTCTAAAGGGTTCACCATTAAAAGGGATGAGGAATTACTGAAATTACCTGGAGGAGAGCCCATGAGACGCCCCGACACTTCAGAGCCGGGTAACTTCTTTTTAAGAATCGGAACAATCTTTTCATCAAAATATTCCATTGCCATCGAGGAGATGTCCCGTAACTCTTGTAGGACCTCGTGAGCTCGCTGAGGGGATCTTGTAGAATTCACGTATCGTAGTACATTGTAGATTTCATCAATAACCTGCATACGAGAGCGCAGCGGATTAGTAACTATACACCAGGCCCAAGTAGCGTCAGCGCTGTAGAGTAGGTGCAAATCGATGCTCATGACCCCGTCCACAATAGTACTGTGTGGCTGATGGTCGGGAGACTTAAGAATCGTCTCCTACCTGATGGCATCCTGATCTTCTGATTGGCCGTTAAGATGTGACGTCACGACAGGAAGACTGATCAAAAGAAGAGCCGCGGTTGTCTTCAGCTCATATCTAGTGGTTACAGATTACTGTTGTGGCCATCGATTCGCACCAATTCTGCAGCTCAGTCATATGTCCCATGTGTGGAAGTTCATTGCTGTCCCTGGTCTGACGCTCTGCCTTGTGATCCTAGAGACGGCCACGTGCCCTAATTTTACATCCCTTGTGACTTGCTTGCAATCCAAAGACCAGATGAGAAATGCTCAATGGCCGTGTATAAATCGGAATATCACTAGTGCCTAACCTCAAACCGTGCCCCTATGAGGGGTTTACTACAGAAGAGCCACAAGTCCAACTATAAGATCTTTACAAATGCACAAAATGTATTCTTAAATTGTGAAAAGGGATAAGGTTTCTCCTTGTGGAGAGTGACTTGCCACGTCTGGCATGCCAGTATGAGGAGACAAATGCTTTGCATGCTCCACTGGGAAATTAAATATGCAAATTATCTCCAGAGAGGACTTGAACTCTAGCGCCCCCTAATAGAAGGAGCAATCCTCCAAGTCAATATCAACCTTTTAACGAGCCTTGCAATAAATTAGATCTCATACTTTGCACTGACGAGATGAAGCACCGCGAAACACCGTGTCTGCAAACTGGGATTCTGGTTTGGCTTTTATCCCAAGTCATATTGCAAGGCTTGTTAAAGGGTTGATATTGTCTTGTATGATTGCTACTTCCAATAGGTGGCGCTAGAGTTCAAGTCCTCTTCCTCTCTGAAGAGGCGATTTACATATTAAAGCGGTGAAAGAAAGTTTCATCTTCACAGCATAAAGGACACAAATAACATCAGGCAAGGCGGACAATGACACCTAGTGGATCTACGGAGCAGTGCGGGAGGATGCTGATTTTATGCTTCATTCCTCTCTTGGACGCCTGCAACAAAGAAACGCCAACGGCAGGAAGGAGACGACGGCCGCCCTCGTTCCTTGCATTGCTCTGGCTGCTACTAGTTAACCCCAGATGGGTTGTGTCAGATTAACAGGATTTCTTGACTACAAAAAAAAAAAAAGACAGGAAAAGACTCTGCACTTTGCTACCATGAGTAATTGGAGCCCCAGCACATGCGACGTCAGACCACGGATTCCTTTGCCGGTGTCCATGTTCACTTCTCACCTTGCCTGGGATGAAACAACACAGATTAGAGTCCACGTATTTCATGAACGTCATGTTCAGCAGTGACAGCCGGGTCTCCACAGCCGCCAGGATGTCCGCGTGCCGAGCCAGCGAGTGATTCCTCCTCTCTGATTCTCGCCTGTGTGAAAGAGAAGGGGGTCACTAAATCAGATTTACCAGTCACGGCAGCCCCCCGACTACAGCACGCACACCATCAACCCGTTACGTACTGCAAAAGTTACCAAAAGAACACCCGTCATACACTGAGAATAGCCGGCTACCGGCAATATAGAAGCTTCACAGCATCCAGCAAACATATATTTACAGCACGTTCTGTACATCCGCTGAGAATGCGCATGGGGACAAACTGTGAACTTCAGCAGAATAGTGAGTGCAGCTCTGGAGTATAATACAGGATGTAACTCATGATCAGTAATGTATGTCCACAGTGACTGCACCAGCAGCATACTGAGTGCAGCTCTGGACACACCCTGGAAGAGGAGGAGCGTCGCAGCTGAGCCTCTGCAGGCTGGGGTTTTGCTAAGCTCCTGGGAAGGGAGGTTTTTTTTCCTGCAAGGACTTTCCATCTGCCCCCTTCCCAGGAAAGAGGACTCTCCTTGGGACTGAGCGCCGGGGCTGTGCCCCTGGCTCCCACCCTCCGGCAAGCCAGCTGGGGGTGGGGGGCCTCATCCACCACCAGGAGGCCCAAGGCACAGCCAGCCAGTCCCAGGGATGGGGAAAAAGCGGACCCCAGGGGGCCGCAAGGCTCCAGGGTCTGGGACCCCCGAAGTGAAGGCTGTGGCGGGCCCTTCCCCCGGAGGTGCAGCAGCCGGCAGAGGTGAGGCGGGGCCCCCCCTTAACATCTGGGGCTCCAAGGTTGCGGGAGAGCCAGCTACCACCTACGCCTCCCGCATTCATGCCCACCTCTCCGAGTACGAGGAGGCCGGCAAGCAGCTCAGGAGACTCCGGGGGGAGTTGGAGGGAGCCCGGGTCATCAGTAAAAACAGGCTCCCTGCCTCAAAGAGAGCGGAGGTCACCGCCACGGTCAAGCGGCTGAAAGGGGAGATTGGGGCCCTGGAGGACCGGCGAAGTACCATCATGGCCGGCAGCGGCCCCTTCCAGGAGAAGCTGCAGAACGAGGACCGTTTCAGGGCCATGGCCGGTGGGTCTCCTGGGGGGTCAGGAGTCCCCACCCAGGTGGAGGAAAGCGAGGAGGAGGAAGAGCACACCACACCCGGGCCACCTCCACCTGAAGACCTGGCGGACACCAGCGTGAGCCAGGTAACATACAGTGGGATAGCCCCCGAGCAGGTGGCCCTCCCGCTGGACTCCAGTAACGCGGAGGAAAGCGGGAGCGAGGGGGAGGATGGAGGGAGCGGGAGTTGTTCTGAGGGGGGCTGCCTCATCCTTAAACAAGTACGGCAGACGGAATCCCCAGCACGGTTTGGCACGCTGTTGTTTGGGTATGAAGTCTGCCCAGAGGATGAGGCAACCGGGAAGAGGAGAAACAGGAGGCGCAGGCGTAAGGCCTCTGAAGGCGTGGAGGAACAACTGGTTTTTGCTCCTCTTCCCGGGGCCCCTCTGTCCCGCTGTGTGGAACCCGCTACCCAACCCGGCTCGGGCCCTGTGGTGGGTCCGCAGCGAGGGAGCGGGGAGAGAGATGACTGTTGTGACCTGACTGTCGCATCTGGTGACAGTTCAGACCAGGGCAGCGACATGGAGGTCGGTGCTGGTTGTGGTGGTGGTGTCCAGGCTCAGCCCTCGGTGGCAGGGGGGGCTGGCCTGGCACCAGGTAAAGTTGGTACAGCCAGGGCCGCACCTCCGGCGGCGAGTGCTGGGGCTTCTGGGCCCCCCACGTACGGATCCGCTAAGTCTGGATCGCTAGTGGGGGTCCAGAAGCCTAGGAAGGGCGAACAGAACATCAAGCAGCAGCTGAGGCGGTGCAAAGTGCTGGTCGCTCCCATGTCGGCGCCTGTGGTGAGAGTGGGGTCTCCGGCACGTCGACCCAAAAAGGGGTCCGTGCAGGGGGCTCCGCCGCCGCTGGGCGACGAGGGGGAGTGGCCGGCCTTGCCTGTCTCAAGTGGTGGGCATAGGGTGGCGGCGGTGGTCCGTGAGGGGGGCGTGGCCTCCCCGAGTGTTGCCCGGCCTGCAAAGGCTGTGGCGTGCGGGGGGGGGGGGGCATGTCCTCCTCGGCCGTCGTCCCACCCGCTGCGTCTGCGTCACCCGGGGGGGGTGGCCTCGCAAGGGGTGGCTGTGACTGGCGGGGGGGCGTGGCCTCGGCGGTCACGGCTCCGCCCGCTGTGCTCGCGTCACCCGGGGGGGCCGTGGCCTCGCAAGGGGCCGCGGCTCTGCCTGGGGTGGCTGCGACTGGCGGGGGAGGCGTGGCCACGGCGGGCCCACTGCCCTCTGTCCCGCCCACCCTTCCAAGTAATGATGTGCTGCCCCCAAAAGCTGGCAGGGAGTTGTCGGGGTCCCCGGCCCACCTACCTTCATCTGAGGGTGCGGGGACTCTGGCGCTCCCTGGCAAGCCGGCGGTGGGGGTGAAGAAAAGTGCAGGGCAGGGAGCGGTGCCAGTGGCCATCCCTGCCCAGAGCAATGAAAACTCAACAAAAGAAAAAAAAAATGGAGCTGAAACCAGGAGCTGCTGTTGCTCCTAGGCCCAGCCAGGACAGAGTGCATGATGTCATCAGCACTGAGGCATTTAAAGGGGCAGCAGCGCTCCTGGACAGGAGCTGGAGTAGCTCCCAGCAAGAGAGCTCGGGGCCCCCAGCAGGCAAAGAGAGGAACTGCACTAGTTCAGGAAATGTAAATAATGTAAATAATGTAAATATTGTTGCTATGAACACCAATTGTGCGAGTGAGAACGAAAGCGGAGTGGACATATTTGAGGAGATGTTTGCTGAAGTGAATGGTGATATGAGTGACATGGATGAGGGAGTGAGTGCTACTGTGAATGTGGGTGACTGTGCTGGAGTGAATGCAAATAATAAAAGAGTGACTGGGAGGACGAATGAGGGTGCTGGCACAAGTGGTGGGACGGCTGGCCCGTCTGCCCCTCCGGCCGCGAGACCTCAACGCAATTATGCGGTGGCCGCGGCTGGGGGTCGGGGTGGTCCTGGGGGGGTCTCCTCGCCTCCGGGCTCCAGGGACGGCGTTTCGCACCGCCGTTTCCTGGAGGCTCTCAAAAGGGGAGAAAGGTCGATAGTGGTAGAGGGGAGGACAGTGGACTTGTCTTTCTGGATAGAGAGACACGGCCTTGCCGCCTTCCAAAATCAAAGGGAGGGAGGGACTGTTTGGGCTCTCCCCACAGCCGGGCAGGGGCCGCCAAGAAGGAATGTGGTCCGTCTTAGGTGGGGGGGGCAGTGAAGCTTGTCCACCTAGGAGCAAGGTGGTGGAGCTCCTCCTTAGGATGGGCTTCGGGGCAAATGACATCTTTGCCCTGATACATCCTTCGGCATCCCGCTTCTTCGACGTCAGCTTCGTGCGGCCAGAGGGGCTTGAGCTCTTCTGGTCGAATTACGAGCTGGTGCGAGAAGAGCCCGGATGGCGAGACTTCGTGGCTCAAGCGGTGTCTCGCCAAAATTCCGTCAAGCGAGTGACCGTGGTTACATGTAACGAGTCACTCGCAGGCGTGGACATCATGACGTGGCTTTCCCGTTACGGGGAGGTCACCGAGGTCCCAAAAAAGAACAGGGACGAATTCGGCATCTGATCGGGAGGCTGGACCTTTATGGTTAAACTGAAGGTTTCCGGCGGCACGGTCACCCACATCCCTTCCTCGGCGTTCCTGGGAAGGGACAGGATCCTGATCTTCTACCAGGGGCAACCGAAGGTCTGCCACAAGTGCGGCGACCCCACCCACTTCAGCGCCAACTGCAAGGTGCAGAAGTGCGCATTGTGTGGTGGGGTAGGTCACCTGGCCGCCTTGTGTAAGGATATTCGGTGCCACCTGTGTGGTGACCTAGGTCACCCTCTCAGCCGCTGCCCTCGCTCTTTCTCTAATGCCGCCGCAGGCCCGGTGGGGGGAGACCGTGGGGGGGCAACCCCCGGTGGCACTTCTGCTGTGACAGGTGGTGGCGGAGGAGGAAGGGCTGAGGGGCCAGTGAGGAAGGGCAATGCTGCAAGGGGCCCCGCGTACCAGCGGAGGCAGGGGACAGGTGGAGCCTCGGGCAACCGGGGTGATGCCTGCTCCTCCCTCCAGGCCCGTGGCCAAAGCCTCTGAGGCCCTGGGGGAGAGAGCGGTGAGTGAGGAGATCAGGAGGATGGAGAGGAGAAAGCGGCTGACTCAGACGACTCCTCTCCTTATGAAAGTGTCGACGAGGATGTCAGAGAGCAGCCTACAGCATCAGGTGGCAAAACCAGGCGTGCCAAGCGCAAAACGGGGGGGGGGGGGGGGGAAGAAAGCTGACAAGCCTTCAAAGTCTCCCCCGCCCCCGATCACCAGGGTGCACACGGAAGGGCCCGCTGACCCCCCTCTGATCAGACTCTCCAACCGGTTCAGCGCCCTCGGAGGTTTAGATGATGAGCCGCCAGACGAGGGTGCTGGGCCGGGGGCAACACCGGAGGGTCCTTCAGGGGATGGCGGAGTCCGTCCCTCAGGGGGCACTGTTCCTCCTGAGGGGGGGACAGACCTGGAACCCGGGGGCGAGGACACCGGGGGGGGTGGGATGGACACGTCGGGAGCTTCCCTGAAAAGGAAGGTGTCTGACCCCTCCCCAGGTGGAGGTGATAGCGGGGCAGGGAAGAAACTGGCCATCCAGCTCGATCACCCATGATGGCTGAACTCGCCCCGTTGACGCTGGCGTCCATTAATGTCGCCAGCATTAAGTCAGATGCGGCTCGCTTCACGGCCTTTGATTTTTTCTCCCGGATTGAGGCAGAAATTTTATTCTTGCAAGAGACCAGACTAACAGACATGGGGGCCATCTATAAAGCACGGAGGGAGTGGAGGTGCGGGCCCTCATACTGGTCCCTTGCGGCCGAGCCGTATAGCGGGGTGGCAGTCCTTTTTAAGACTGCAGCTGTTGAATGCCGACGGGTTACTGAGTTGGAAATGGGGAGGTGCCTGATCCTAGATGTCTTCATGAGGGGACAAGAGCTCCGGCTCATCAACATCTACGGCCCACAATCCAAGTGGGACCGCAAATGTCTCTTCGTGAGGATCAAGCCCTTTCTTTTTACGAGCCGGCAGGTGGTCTTCGGTGGGGACTTTAACACCATTACGAGGTCCCGTGACCGGGGGGGTCCCGGAGATCGCCTGGCTTATGATAGCCTCGCGTTGAATAGCATAGCCAGTGAAGCTCGCCTGGTGGATGTCCACATCCGGCACACCCCAGGTCACGGGGGTTTCACCTACCATAGGGGTAGCAGTAGGTCTAGAATAGACAGGTTTTTTTTGAAGGAGGACGCCATCTTTTCTGCTGTGTCCGCCGTTGAGGTGGAGTTCTCCGATCACTGTCTAATTTTCTTTTCTCTGAATGTTGCAGAGACTCATCGGATGGGAAGAGGGCTGTGGAAGCTCAATTCGTCCCTGCTGGAAGAAGCGGAGGTGAGACAATCCTTCGAGGATTTTCTTCAGAGCCAGGTACCGCTGTTGGATCTCTGTAGTAGTAAGTCAGAGTGGTGGGAGATCTTCAAAAAGCGGGTGGCGGGGTTCTTCCGTCAGCTCTCGAGCCTCAGGAGTCTGAACAGGCACCGCTTGTACCAGGCTCTGGGGAGGAAACTCGAGCAGCTTGTCTCGACTGGAGGTGACCGTGAGGAAATCTCCAGAGTGAAATCTTTGCTCAAGAGGTGCCAGTATGATAGACACACATCTTTAGTTTTTGAGAGGGACTTCGGGAAGTACCGCTCGCCCGACCCTTACAGAAACTGTAAGATGTCAGTGAATTGTAAGATGGTGACAGGACTGATCGACAGTACGGGGTCCCTGAACAGATCCAAATCAGGGATCCTGGAGGTGGTCAGATCCTTCTACTCACACCTCTTGGAAAAGAAGGATCTGGATCGGGAGAGGATGTCGGCTTTCCTGGCTGAAACCATCCCTGAGCCAGGGGGTGATCCCTCTCTTGGTGTTTTGGCAGAAGAAATCAGGGAAGAGGAAGTGAGACTGGCCATTGAAGGGCTTCGGCCCAAGAAATCGCCAGGTCCGGATGGCTTAACATCCGAGTTCTATAAGACTTTTAGGGACTCCTTGGTCCCCCTCTTGACAGGGGTATTTAATGAGTGTCTCTCCTCGGGCACTCTTCCCGACTCAATGAGGAAGTCAGCCCTCATTATTCTGTCAAAGGGTAAGGATCCGTCCCGTATCGAGAATTGGCGTCCCATAGCGCTTCTCGATACGGACCGGAAGGTTCTGGCCAAGGTGCTGTTTAATCGGCTGGTGAAGTTTGCACCCCGGCTCCTTTCAGGGGCCCAGCATTGCTCTGTTCCAGGCCGCAGTACTTTTAGTGCTGTGCTCGGTGTCCGAGAGGCAGTGGAGCAGGGTAGGGCAGGTCACTGGAAGGGGTACCTGCTGTCATTAGATCAAGCGAAAGCTTTTGACCGGGTCAACCACGAGTACCTCTGGTCCGTCCTTTTGAGGTATGGTCTGCCTGGGAGGTTTGTAAAATGGTTAGAGGTCTTGTACCAAGGGGCTGAGACTTTTCCGCTGGTGAACGGTTGGTCAGGTTGCCCTTTTGAGGTGGGTTCTGGGGTCCGTCAGGGCTGTCCGCTGAGCCCGCTTTTATATGTGTTCGCAATCGATCCCTTCCTAAGGAGGGTAGATCGTGGACCGTTGGCGGGAGTCGGGATGGACCAGGCGGGCTCTGGGTCCTCTCTGAGGGTGGTGGCGTATGCCGATGATGTTTCCCTTTTCGTGTCCTCGAGAGGGGAGGCGGATTGGGTCATGTCGGAGGTAGTGCGCTACTCGGAGGCATCCGGGTCCATGATCAACCGGGATAAGTGTGAAAGTCTCTGGCTGGGAGGAGGAGATCCCAGGTTTGGTCTCCCGGGCACCCTTCCAGGGCCCCAGGCCACAGTCAAAACTCTAGGCATCGATTTTGGCCCCGGGGATTACCCCCAGCAAAATTGGGAGGGCAGACTTAAGATCTCCGCCCAAAAGGTGGACCAATGGAAGGGTTGGTCTTTAACCCTGAGGGAAAGGGTTGCCCTGGCTAAAGGCTTTCTGCTGCCTTTATTAATATACCTGGGCAGTGTGTGCATCTTGCCGGAACCTCTCTGGACACGGGTCTATAGCCTGTTCTTCCAATTGTTATGGGGGAATAGGCTTAACCTAATCAAGAGGGAGGTTACATACCGTACGAGGAGACTAGGCGGGTTGGGTATGGTCAACCCGGTGGTGTTTCTAGTAAACACCTTTCTTAAGACTAACATCTCCAACCTCTGGCTAGAGAGGGCTCCTCCGTGGGTAGTCTCCTGCAAGGGTTGGCTTTGGCCTTTCTTCCAGGAATGGGAGACAGGAGGGCAGGTGAAGGACCTACGCACACCTCATGGGCATCTCCCGGCTTACGCTACCCCGGTTCTGAAGGTGATCCGCCGGTGGGGTCTGGGAATGTGGGAAATCAGGACCATGTCGAGGCAATGCCTTGACAGGAGGGTCCTGTTGACCCATTTCCAGAAGCCCCTGGCCCTTAAGGATTGCCCAGGCCGGGATCTGGAGGTCGGGCTGGGGCTTTTAAATTCCAAGCGGATCCCCATGAAGTTTTGGGACTTGACCTGGCGTTGCTTCCACGGGAGGCTGTATGTAAAGGATAACTTGAAGTGCAGGAAATCCGATGATCGGGGTTGTCCCCGTGAGGAGTGTGGCGACGTGCTGGAAAGCATGGAGCACTTCCTGCTTCAGTGTCCCTTTAATGCAGAGGTGTACAACAGGGTGGGTGCTTCCATACGTTGGCCGCGGCTGGCGTCCCTCTCCTACGCTGAGTGGGCCTATGGAGCATTCAGATCCCTGGGTGGCCGGGAACCATGCACTTTATTCCTAGTCAGTGTAGTGGTTAGGTTCTACACTTGGAATGCACGGTGCCTAGTTTCAACGCGGAAAAAAACCCTCCCAAGGGATGAGGTGGTAGGAAACATCTTGGGTGACCTGGTGAAGGTCCGTTCTTTGGAGTTTGAAAGGTTGGGTGTGAGGAAGGCCTCTTGGCTTTGGAGAGGCCTCTCCTTTTAAAAACGCACTCAAGGGAGAGCTAGCTCCGTGTGAATGAGGGTAGGGATAGCATAAGTTTCACTGGGTGTGTTAGGGACAGAAGTAGAGGCAGATAGGGACAGGGAGGGACAGGCACTGAGGGACAGATAGAGAGTTAGTTATGATAAGTTAGGTAGAGTAGGGACAGGAAGGGACAGATAGGGACAGTTTCTTTAGGGACAGAAGCAGGGAGTCTTAGTTGTTGAGGGACAGGGTGAATGAGTTAGTGAGGGACGGGGCCTCGAGAACTCCTTTTCCTGGTGGAAGGCTAAAGCATGCCACTCTAGTCTTTTGTTTTGGAAACATAGAGCATTGATGGATATTGGGCTTGCAGGCACTGAACTTGGGCCTGTAAGAAAAGTTTTGAAGGGTATGGTGTATTTAGTAATGATGCATAGGATGTTATGACATTATATTTAATTGGTGTATTATGTGTTATATTGTATTGTATGTTATTATGTGTATGTGTTATTATTTTCTTTTAGTTAGAGGGCATGGGAGGGTATAGTGAGGTTGGGAGGGGGGTGAATGGGGGAGGTGAGAGTGAAAAAAACCAAAGGACCCCAAGTCAAAGGGAAGTGGCAAGTGGAGATGGACCATGGAGGAAAAAGGCATGCTGGAGCACATCGGAGGCAAATGGTGGAGGGTTTTTTTTCTTGAGGGGCATAAAACTTTCGTGCTCCTCAAGTAGATGTGATAAGGCCACGAACTTTTATGGACCTTGTGGAGTGATAGGCCATGGACGTATATGGACCTGTGGTGAGGAAAAAAGGTGGGGGGGGGGGGGAAATTAAATTAAAAAAAAAAAAAAAAAAATTTATAAAAAAAAAAAAAAAATATATATATATAATAAAAAAAAAAAAAAAAAAGGATAGGGGTGGTAAGCTCGGTGGCGGTTCTTTTTGCCAAGTTAATGGCTAAAGCTAGTTTTGAGGCAGTATGGGCCGGAAGTATTTCTTTAGTTATTTGTATATAGGTATGGGTGGGAAATGTGAATGGGGTGTGAACGGGTACGCATGAGGATGAATGGATTATATCTGGGGTTATTTTTTAAATTGTATAGTGTTGTTGGAGAGTTCCTGCTGGGGGCCTTCCAAGCTGGAAAGCTTGAGGACCACAAAGGACATTGCAAGTTTTGCACAGGCGTTGTATGTTTCTGTATGGTTTTGTCTTGTTTTTTAGTTCTGGAATGTTGTTTTTGTCTGTCTTATGTATTATGTTTTTGATATTTTTATAATAAAAGAGATACAGGATGTAACTCATGATCAGTAATGTAATGTATGTACACAGTGACTGCACTAGCAGAATAGTGAGTGCAGCTCTGGAGTATAATACAGGATGTAACTCAGGATCAGTTATGTAATGTATGTACACAGCGACTGCACCAGCAGAATAGTGAGTGCAGCTCTTGGGTATAATACAGGATGTAACTCAGGATCAGTAATGTAATGTATGTGCACAGTGACTGCACCAGCAGAATAGTGAGTGCAGCTCTGGAGTATAATACAGGATGTAACTCAGGATCAGTAATGTAATGTATGTGCACAGTGACTGCACCAGCAGAATAGTGAGTGCAGCTCTGGAGTATAATACAGGATGTAACTCAGGATCAGTAATGTAATGTTTGTGCACAGTGACTGCACCAGCAGAATAGTAATAAAACATTGATGTATATCAGCCACATTCTTGTGGATTCACCATCCCTTATTTGTATTTTTGGAAAGCAGATGACTTGTATGTGAACATATAAGGAATTTTCTTGAGTTTGGCAGAGTTAAGAGTGGAATACTGCCTGTGGCAGGGATCCCGTGAGCAGGGACTGATGGAGCTCATACCTTGGCAGTTGTGTCTTGACCTGCTTCTGACACAAGCTGTGATACCGCTCCACTCGCAGGAAGCCTTGGTTCAGGATGCGCTGACACTCCAGATCCATGCGCTTGCAGACCTATAAGAGAGCGGATATGAGAAAGGTGACCTTCATGTGTGTACAACACCTGGCTGCTGCAGGAGCCCTCCCCCGTCGCTCTGCACTATTGATCTGCAGGTCAGTTGTGCCGTCCTGAGTCGCAGGCCGGAGCTGCAGTGGATCTGGATGGAGATGAAGGTGTTCATGAAAACTACGTTGAGATCACACGACCTGCAGACGATCAGCACAGTAAAAGAGCACCCAGCACTAAACTACACAATCCACGTAGGAGTAAAGAAGGGGTGTGGAGAGTGGTCTCCGCAGGGTCTATGGAGAGTCCAGTTGGTGGCTCACACTAGCAGTGTATTCTATGGTCAGCCATTTTTCTTTTTGCGTGGCTTCATGTACTATCATATGTCCTGAAGAGGGCGGTGTTGTTGACATTTCTCGATTTTTTAGTACTGTTCGGGTCTGGCTGTCACAAAGGACTGGGCGCAGGATCAGGGCAGCACAGACCATTTTACTAAACTCTCCATAGTCCCAAAACTTCTTACAAGGCGAAGATTTCCTTGAAGTGTAGCCATGTGTCTGAGCCGCTGGTCACAGGTTATGGATGTTACCAGATGGCCATTGTGAAGGTCCACAGCCCTGATGTACGGCCACCGTGACGTCAACGATCAATATCCTCACAGCAAAGATTAGGAAGAAGATGAAGACGGCATCAGCAGGTCACCGTCACCAGGTGGCGCTCAGCTTACGCAGGAACACAACATGCTTACCACTGCCAAACAGGACAAGCCGCAGGGGCAACAACGACTAGTGCACATGAGGAGCCGATCCCAGGAATAACACCCGACACGGGGCCGACTGGTGAGACTAAAAGATCCTGCAAGGTGACCCCCCCCAATCACATCACACCTGAGGACCACCAGGCCTGTGATCATACATGGGGCTAAATAAAAAAAAGCATGTCAGGAGCTCAGCGAGAGCGCCCTCTATAGGTAGTACTGCCTCCCTGTTCCCTGTCTCTAGCCCTACAGATAAGTGCAGATCGCACTGTACTGCCTCCACTTGAGGCACGGATCAATGATAGACAGCTGTGCAGCAATGTGTATGGAGGAGGGGAGGGGGCTTTATTTTACATCAGATAGTTGTTGGATAACTGATCTTTTGGCCGACAACTATTCCCCCCCACCATATATAGGAATGCACAGCTCCTGTGCAATTCAGGAGGAGTGCTGCCAACCCCCTCTGTCCTCCTCCTTACCGACCCCCACCTACCTGCCTCCCCTCCGTCTACTTCCTAACCACCATCCCCAATCCAGACCCCCTTAATCAACCCTCCCCACAAAACCTATCCTATGTCCATTTCTTCTCTACTGTCCTCCATACAGACCCTCCTCCTCCATCCACCTCCTCCCCAGCGTCCTCCCCGCAGGCCCTCGACCACCTCCTCCCCAGCGTCCTCCCCGCAGGCCCTCGACCACCTCCTCCCCAGCGTCCTCCCCGCAGGCCCTCGACCACCTCCTCCCCAGCGTCCTCCCCGCAGGCCCTCGACCACCTCCTCCCCAGCGTCCTCCCCGCAGGCCCTCGACCACCTCCTCCCCAGCGTCCTCCCCTTCTCTAGAGATCCCCTTCCTCCACTTCCTATTGTTTGGCCGCTGGAACTTACCTCCCTGCTCCTTATGCCCCCTGACAGTGTTGTGTTAGGGGGCTGTCGTGAGGTCTGCTGCACATCAGACAGCGGACCCCTGTGTATCTCGTGTATGAGGGCCTGTATGATAGGACTGAGCTCCGCTGCAAGATACCACGTCCTGTACAGATAGGAACTGGTATGGAGTCATATGTCACCAACGTTTTTACCCTTATCCCCGTGAATGGAAAGTGCAGAAGCCCCAGCTCCGGCCGCCATCGATCACCTGTCACATACAGATCCAATTATCTGCAACGTACAGACACGTGTGATCTCCCGCCGGCCGCACCAGCCACCGCGGGCCCAGTATCCCCCCCGCCGGCCGCACCAGCCCCCGCGGGCCCAGTATCCCCCCCGCCGGCCGCACCATCCCCCCGCGGGCCCAGTATCCCCCCCGCCGGCCGCACCATCCCCCCGCGGGCCCAGTATCCCCCCCGCCGGCCGCACCATCCCCCCCGCCGGCCGCACCAGCCACCGCGGGCCCAGTATCCCCCCCGCCGGCCGCACCAGCCACCGCGGGCCCAGTATCCCCCCCGCCGGCCGCACCAGCCTCCGCCAGTGTCCATAAACTGACGCCATCTTCCTCAGGTTTTGGCTTTGCACCGGATTCCCCTCCGGTCCACACCAATGCTTGCTGTCAGTGAGCAGAAACCTTCACATTCATTGTTTTTTTTTGCAGGTTCACTATTCTGCTCCTCACAGGTAAATAATACAGGTCCCATTCACCGACAGCAAGCAGAGGAGGGACACGGTGCAGCTTTAGCCCGTCCCCTCCCCCTGGCACGGTGAGAGGTTCTGCAGCAGCTGTGCCCGCATACCCCGGATGGCGCCCCCCCTCCTCACCAGGCGCAGCTGGCTGATCTCGTCATATGTGAGGAAGTTCAGGATGTTCTCGATGGCGACGATAGGCAGCCCGAGCAGGGAGTTACTCTGGGGGAGCTGGTGTCCGGGGGAGGAGGCCGGAGAGGAGCCCCCCGGGCCGCCCTCGCCGCTCCGCTCCTCCTCAGCCGCCGACATCTTTCTCTTCCTCCTGAAGCGCTTACGTCCTGATATGACGTCACTTCCGGTGGGTGTATGGGCGGGGACTCCTTGCGTGTGGGCGGGGCCTCCGGCGCAGCCCGGTGTGAAGCGTTGGCTCCGCGGAACCGCTGCTGCCTGTTCACACAGCCGTGCGTTTTCCTTGGTTCGATGCTTTATTGGAAATAAATGTGCACAAATGACACTTTGTGGTCACATCTTACACGGAATCTCATTCCATATCATAGATCTCACCCAAACAAGAAATCCCGCATCTTTCCCGGCTGAGGCGGCCGGTAGCGACTGATCTGATCCCTCTGTGCCATTAACTGAAGACTGGGATACGACAGACGCTGGGCGGAAGCGTGCCACAAATGCCGCCCAACGTTGCCCATGTCACATGATCGCCAATGTGTTGTCATGACAGCCGGGGGGTCTGCAAAAGACCCCCATCCTTGTTATCGCAAATCTCCTGATCTTTCATATTCAGTCATTGTCCAGAGTGTTGTCACTCTTGAAATTGTTCCAGAAAATGAAATATTCCTCCCAGAAACTTACTGCCATTACACACGTTTTGTTATACACGTATTTATTACAGAGAAACAAAGGCAAATTGTGCATCACTTCACACAAAAGACCCCAAAATTGTGGGCAAACAATTTTCTTTCCAGCAGGTAAGGCCTGTTTCACACATCAGTTTTTCCAGATCAGTCAAAATCCGCCAAAAAGTGAAAATGGCGGATCCGCTAAAAATGTGTAAAAACGGATCCAGCGGATGGGACGGATCCGGTTTTTGATGGATCCGCTATACGGATTTTTGTACGGATCCGTCCCATCCGTTGGATCCGTTTTTCCACACCTCCAAAATGGGATGCTCCCAAATATGGTTGGATCCTGGAAACTTGGGAAAACTATATCTAGGGTGTTGTCATACAAAATCTTTGAAAGGTTGTAGAGCTAGTGGCAGCGATGGAAGGAGTCAGTGCGAGTATGGAAGGAGTCAGTGCGAGTATGGAAGGAGTCAGTGCGAGTATGGAAGGAGTCAGTGCGAGTATGGAAGGAGTCAGTGCGAGTATGGAAGGAGTCAGTGCGAGTATGGAAGGAGTCAGTGCGAGTATGGAAGGAGTCAGTGCGAGTGTGGAAGGAGTTAGTGCGAGTGTGGAAGGAGTTAGTGCGAGTGTGGAAGGAGTTAGTGCGAGTGTGGAAGGAGTTAGTGCGAGTGTGGAAGGAGTTAGTGCGAGTGTGGAAGGAGTTAGTGCGAGTGTGGAAGGAGTTAGTGCGAGTATGGAAGGAGTTAGTGCGAGTATGGAAGGAGTTATTGCGAGTATGGAAGGAGTCAGTACGAGTATGGAAGGAGTCGGTGCGAGTATGGAAGGAGTCGGTGCGAGTATGGAAGGAGTCGGTGCGAGTATGGAAGGAGTCGGTGCGAGTATGGAAGGAGTCGGTGCGAGTATGGAAGGAGTCGGTGCGAGTATGGAAGGAGTCGGTGCGAGTATGGAAGGAGTCGGTGCGAGTATGGAAGGAGTCGGTGCGAGTATGGAAGGAGTCGGTGCGAGTATGGAAGGAGTCGGTGCGAGTATGGAAGGAGTCGGTGCGAGTATGGAAGGAGTCGGTGCGAGTATGGAAGGAGTCAGTGCGAGTATGGAAGGAGTCAGTGCGAGTATGGAAGGAGTCAGTGCGAGCAGCGTCGGACTGGAACACCTTGGGCCCACCAGAGAAAATCATTCTTGGGGCCCACTATGTAGCTGCATAGAGTTAAATACCAGACCACCAATTATGCGGTAAAACACGCTAATATCCGGGTATAATATAAGGTTGTACATGTCTTAATTATGTAGCAGGAGTTGGGGTAGCCCCCTCATAGAATATAAAGCAGCCCCCTCACATAGTATAATGCAGCCATCTCATAGAATATAATGCAGCCATCTCATAGAATATAATACTGCCCCCCTCATAGGGTATAATACTGCCCCCCTCATAGGGAATAATGCACCCCCTCATAGGGTATAATGCACCCCCTCATAGGGTATAATGCACCCCCTCATAGGGTATAATACTGCCCCCCTCATAGGGTATAATACTGCCCCCCTCATAGGGAATAATGCACCCCCTCATAGGGTGTAATGCACCCCCTCATAGGGAATAATGCT